>NW_024582365.1:5566613-5577254 GCF_018398535.1 Haplochromis burtoni
TGTGTGTGTGTGTGTGTGTGTGTGTGTGTGTGTGTGTGTGTGTGTGTGTGTGTGTGTGTTTGTTCATTTTCTTTCATCTCAGGCTTATCTGACCTTAAAGAAACTCAAAGATGTGATGAATGGCAGTGGGAGGGCCAGCTGAGCAGTAATGTAGAAGTGAAGGCTTGTGTTACTGCGTGTTGATCAGCCTGTAATAATATCTAATTACAGATCAGAACAGTTAGAGAAGAGAAGGGTTCGACTGAAGGCTGTACGTAGCCCTGACAGGTCAGTCCCGCAGTCTGTGAGTAATGTATGCAGATGACACACAGAGATTAAACAGGCAGAACAGGTACGTTTTATTCAGGTCAGACTAATTCTCATTACTTATTTGGTCGTAATGGTAGTCACAGATTACCGAATTGCTCAACTGGCAGGAGAGGACTCATTAACCTTGCTTAACTGCAGAGTGAAAGAAGAACACAGAGCATATCTGTGACAGGTAAACACCAAACTCAACCACGGGTAGGATACAGGTAATCAACTGATTAACACAATGTTGTGACTCAAATGTTCAGCTTTTGTTGAGCTTGTGTCAAAAATGACATTTGTTTCCACTGGTTGAGGGTTGTTGTGTTATATTGTGATACATGTTAAATGAAATCTCTCTGACGCATCATCAGCAACAAAGAAATAATCACAATAAAGTCCACAAAGGTTTTTATATCAGAAACTATTGACTGTCTTTTTATTCATTCACTTTCATTTCATTTAGCTTTCTTCTCCAGTGAGTTTTCATCCTTGCTTTAATGTTTTGAAGTTTCAGTGTTCGTTTTTTATCATAATGTAATACTGAAGAATGTAACACTGTGTAAAAGCTTGAATCACTGTCCTTAAACACATTGAGAAAATTGGGCCAAAAAACCATCTACAGCAGATGAACTGTAGATGCAGATGACACAGGACCAGGGAGATGCTTCTGGACCTTCAAATGATTGTTAGCAATATGTACGGAGGAGATCAGGAGAGCAGGGTAACAGTAAATATCTATAGCAGACGTGAACACTTCATTTTACCAAGTGCGTCACATGAGAAACTGTACTTTTGCACTGGTGCAGCCCTCCACAACAGTCCCAGTTTCTCATGGTGCCCCTTGGTAAAATTAATTGTCATCCTGGTTTACAGCCACCCATAAAGCACATCGTTGGCTCTGTCATGGTTTTCAGGTTTCAGAGATCTTGTGAAAATTGGTGGAACGATAAACATGGAAAAGTCAGAAGACGTCAGATTTTGTTCGACCATGCAGTCCCATCTTGACCTGCATATAACTGAAGCAGTGTGGGATCATCCCAACAGAGAACAACACAAAAATCCAGTCAACATCCGAAGAAGAGCTCTGAATGTCCTTCACGAAGCCTGGAGAACTATTCCTGAATACTACTTTGAATACTAAGAAATTACAACAAAGCTGGCCTACTACAGTTCAGGCTGTGTTAGAAAATAAAGATTTTTATGACATAAGTTGACCTTCAATCTTGTTAGAACTGTATAAACTTGGTTTTTCCTTCTTCATTAAATTCCCAAATTCCTAGAAAAATATAAACAATCAAGGGGTGGCTCAAGACTTTTGCACAGCACTGTATTTCAGTGGCAGTGTTTAAAGTTACACATTATAACACATCACTTCTTAAAAGCAACGGACTCACATTCATACTGGCACCTTCAGATGACAACCATCTTTCCTATACAGTCTGTGGATAGTTCTTGATATTTAAGTTTATGTTTTACCACTTGAAGCATATTTCTGATTTGTCTGAGCTGATCATTTTTAAAATCTTCATCTAACAGCTTCCAGTGGGTCGCATTTTCATGAGGGTGGCATTCATATGTTGCACAAAAATGCTTTAAAGTTGCTTCATTCGAAGTTAGCTTTGGCTGCCCTCTGCTGGTACTACATGTGCAATCAAAGTTAATTATACCCTAAAACTCTCATGTCAGCTATCTAGACCAGGGGTCAGCAACCTTTAACACCGAAAGAGCCATTTGGACCTGGTTTCCACGCAAAAGAAAACACTGGGAGCCGCAAATACTTTTTGACATCTAAAATGAAGATAACACTGTATATATTGTTTTTTTTACCTTTATGCCTTGTGTGAACAACTAAGGTGTGTTGCTTATGAAATCCTTGAAGTGCTACAGAGAAAATTACATTTTATTTATGTAATTAACACATTTTGAATTCTTAAAGAAATATAACAAAAGGAAAGACGCCCAGCTGAACTAAAATGATCCATGTAGCAAACAAAAACTGTTGAGAGCCGCCAGCCTTATATCGCCTTTGGGCTTTTGGAGCCTTGACCTGACTTTTAAAAAATAATTGGAAAAAAAAGCACTATGCTGCTAAAAAATGAAAAATAGATATTTGCAAAATTCTGCCTAAATATGTATTTTACCTGGTTAATGTGTGTAGCGGGGTGTGGTCTGCAGCGCCGCTGCAGGGGAGGCGGACGCACCTGAGCGGACCCGCAATCACGCCTCGCCGCCTTTACGTCTGTGCTGTTGTGTTGGTATGCGTAAGGCTGTGAGCTGAAAAGCAACAGCCTGCTGTATGTGTCAGCAACCGTGTGTGAAAAGTGGTCAATAAAGACATGCTGAAAAGCGTGTTCATGCAAACATCGTCGGGTCTGCCGTGATATGTTTACAATTGGACTTCTGCTCCTGAACCTCTGCGCACAGCGTCTGCAAATCGGGGCTGTACAAAGTCACTTTCATCTTTACGCAGGACTTTAAGCTGTCATCTGTGAGGCGTGAGCGGCGTTTGTTTTTAGCATAGTACACGGTGGAGAATAGCTGCTGACATCATGTGGATCCGAAGATCCATAATTGGCCTACCTGGGGTTGAAAGTCTCGATAGATGCACGGCGTTTCGGCGGGTATACCGGCTTCCACGAGTGTGACGCTTATTTTGAGCGATGAAAAAAATAATAGAATATAATTTTATTTTTTCAATATCACAATAATCTTCCAATTTAGAACTACAAGTTAAAAAAAGAACATAACATAAATAAAATACACTTCAGCTAAATACTTCTAATTTATTTTCCAAAACCACGCGGAGCCGCAGGACTAAAGAGTCGCATGCGGCTCTGGAGCCGCAGGTTGCCGACCCCTGATCTAGACATTGGAGACTATCACTTCACATTACATTTGCTTTACAACATTAAACTCCGAGGATACAAACAGACGATTAGTAAACTACATTTCAGATTAGTGTTAGACAAATATGAAGGTGGTGGACGAATCATACTGCAGAACTCATACTGTCATAACATACTACACCAATTATGTTTTCAATGGCACTGAGATAAAACAACTGAATACCTTAAAAAAATGGTATTGCATTGTTAGATGAAACACAAACAATGTGCCGAATGATAGCAGTAGATATGCTTTCTGTAAAGTACTTTAAAAAAAAATACAAAAAGCATTAAAAACTTTGCTAGAAAATCCAGTTAAAAAAGCCAAAACAAACCATGTTTTGATATCATAGTTATAAAAACTCACGTTAAAATACAAAATGTCAAAAATGTTTTCTTTAAATGTCTGTGTTTCAACAAAAATTACTCAAAAAGAAGACACAGTCATCTGTTTGGAACTAGTTTAGGTGCAGATTAATATGCATTTGGTGCACTGCTGAATATATCCATCAGAAGGAAGCTGTGCATTCGACTGACTGAGAATAAAACCAGTGTGTGTGCTCACCACAATAAAAGACTGTGTCAGGTTGCGTTTATAACAGTATTTGTCAAACAGCAACGGAGCTCGGTGGCACACAGAGGAATAATGGATCAAACAGATTAGGTTTTAGCTAAACAGTTCATTGATTATCTTTTCATGTACTTTCTTTGCAGCTAGATTGATTGAAGTGTCGCCTTTCTTGTCCTTCTGATGTTTCATCCACAGCTTGACAGCCTTACAAGACCGTCGTCATACCCCTAAAAAGTCCTTGTAATAAGACAGATGTGTGAATGCTAATGAGACAAGTCCCTTAAAGTTATTAGCAGCCGAGTCTGCAGTTTGATCCTGAATCCGTTTGATGCGCAGTGTCGGTTCTCTGATGAAAAAAAGGCCATCTATCCCCAGTGTGGCGTTACTATGGTGAGCGGCTCCCGGTTGTGTCCGTTGATGATCGGCCAGGGATTGAAGTAGGGGAAAACAGGCTCTTTGAATTTTGCATCATTGAATGTGAAGAGGTGGCTCATGTCTCCAGCATCATAAAACGACACTAGGCCACGACCGTAGTCCAGGTATATCCCCACTCTCTTCGGAGGTTTGGAGGGATATAATAAGTTCTCCTCTATGTCAGTGCAAGCTTCATACTCGCTGGTGCCGTTTCCGCTGTCCCTCAGCACCAGCGTCCAGAAACCATCATCCGGGCAAAGGCTGATCTCATCTTTCCTGTTGACGGAAGCTGTGGCCACACCCAGTCCCCACGCCGTCTTAGAGCCTACCTCGACCTCCCAGTAGTGTCTGCCTGAAGAGAAGGCTTCAGAGCCCAGGACAATGTTGTAGCGGGTGAAGCGCTCGGGGTTGTTGGGCAGGTTCGCTTGTAGTTTTCCTACCTGGACGCTGGTGCGACACGGGGAAACCCACAGACAAGGGTAGGCTGTGTCTGGGTCAAGGGTCACAGGTGTCACAGCTGGGAGGACATGAAAAACAGAGACAAACCAATGAAGGTGAAACATGTTTACAAGAACTGACACCACCCGAACTCCTCTGGAGTGACCTTCAGCAAGATACTGAATGCCAGCCTGCGCAATTAGTGTAAGACGAGCATCAGCTACATGGACGCAAATTAAATATAAATAACGTGGCTCCGATGTATCCAGAGATTAAATAAATTTCTGGAGAGCAGCCTGGTTTTACAGCAGTGATGTTTGAGGTCATCACAGACCCAAAGTAAGCATGTGTACGCTCGACTAACAAAGAGGTTAAGTTCAGAGAACAAATGGAGTCACGCTTGAAACTCACTGCCAGTCAGAGCAGGCTGAAACGAGACTGAACAATGAGTTGAATCACAAATAAGTCTTTTCTAGACGCAGCCAAATCTTTTTAAAGGAGTATTCCAACAAATTTTGATGTCACACCACTGTTTGTCATAAAAAGCATTAGTGAGTCTGTGAAATCAGTTGTATAAGGCCTTCTGTTGCTCTGCGGGGGCTTTGAAGTTGGATTTGTTGTATTGGGGCCTGTGGTTTTGGTTTTTGAAGGATACTAGAGGCTACAAGCGCTGCGTCAGTGTTTTTTCCAGACTAGGCAGTTAATGACTAATGAGCACTATTGTTCTCTTGACCTTGGTTTGCATGACGTGTGTTATCTTTATACCTGGCTGAAGAATTGAGCTCATTTTCCTCCAAATCCTGTACTGGAGAGGTCCCAGAAAGTCTCCAGATTGCAGGTCCACAGCCATCTCTGCAGGGCGCTCAAACAAGCTCTCTGCCCTGAGAGGGAGAGGGAAAGAGAGTCGTTTTAAAGATTATGAAACATCCAAAACTATATGCTTGTGAACTTGTGTTTTATAGCATATTCGAAGTATTTAAGTAAGTACAAGTAACCTTCATTTAAGAAGAAACTAACGAAACCTTTACTCTCCACATTTAAAATGAAATTTGCTGGAACAATCACAACCTCTCATTCTGTTCGAAAACAACTCAAAACGGACGTGATTGCCTTGTGACTTTTGGACAAAAGTCATGATGAGATAAATGAGAAGATGGCCTAGATATTTGATTAGCTCTGACAGAACTTCTTGGATAAGATTACAGTAGTACTCACCCTCCAATAAAATCTTTGATCCCCTGAAACAGATAAAAACAGGCCTGTGATTACAAACATGGGACTTTCATTCATTCTTTATTCAGTATTCTTTTATATGTGCTCCAATTATTAGCAAAGTATACTGAAAGATAATGAGAAATATGTGGCTCGTCCATAAATCCTTCTCCTCTGCTCCGTCTCTTCTTCTCTCACCTTGAGTTGCTCAGGATTTTCTTCTTCTCTAAGTTTGAGCCGAAGTTTATCGCCTGTAATCTCCAGTTGGCTGATCTGCTCCGTGGACTGAGTGAGCGCCTCCTCCAGCTGCTGAAGCTTCTCCTCCTTCTGCTTCTGCAGTTTTTCCTTTATGCGCTCCTCCTCCTCAACGAGGAACTCCCTCATACGGCCAAACTCTGCAGAGACCAGCTCCTCCAAATCTCCCGCTCGCTCCTGAAATGCAGCGAGGAATTTGGTCACAAAGAGCAAGAACTTTGCCAGTCAGTAGGTAAAGCACAGCTGATTTGTACAACTTTTTTTCTTTTTTAACCTCCTCTAACCTGGCGTCCACATATGTGGACATCCAATTTTGGGTTGTCTAGACCACAATACTACATTTTGCTCTACAAGGGCCTGATGTCTCTTACGAGGACATTATACTGCCACTGTTTTATTGAAATTTAAAACAAATGTCCCCACATGTGGATCTCTGGCCCTTGTAGAGCAAAATCAGATAAAAAGATAACTCTTTGTTTTTTAATCATGTCCTCCAAATAGCAAAAAGAAATTAAAAATGCATGCCATGAAAGAGTTCGGGTCTTAGGAGGTTAAAGCAATAGCACGACTCAAAAATGCCCCTTAAAGCTGACAGAAACCAAGTCTGTCTTCAAAATGCTTAACTGCTTTAGAGTTTGTATGATAACGATCTCTGAGTCTTTTTAAGCTCTTCCTGGGGTGGAAAAATACCGAGCTATGCTGTGACAAACGGTGGGGTTCAGTTTTATTTTGTCACATTTGAAATTTGTTACATACCGTTGTTTTAATAGGGTTTTATTATTAGAGAGTTATTATTATTTAACAAGTATATTATTATTTTTTTAACTGTTGCGTGTCAGTGAAAATGAGGACACATTTAATTCTCATTGACTGCAATGGTGTGACACTAAAACCGGAAGTGTCCTATTTTACTGTTATTACTGAATAAAAATACAGGGTTTTTTTTCTTCTCTGGAAATATGACTACAATCTTATGTTCAACAGATTAAATCAACAACTTTAAACTGTGACCATTCAGACCAGAAGTGGTTCATTAAATAGGAAAAATCAGTATTTGTTATGAGGAGACGATACATTTTATGTCATATGTGGCACAAACTATTATATCTGAGATATAAAAGTTTTTGCTAGCTAGCTAGCAGCTAGCTAGATAGCTAGATAGCTAGATAGAGGTATGTCTGTATTTTTAACACAGAGAAGAAAAATTGACAAACTTCCTCTGCTCAACCACATCCTGTCATACTGACAGAGAAAGGGAGAAGTGAAGAAAAAAAATCTGTGAATCTGCATGTAAACTGGGTCAAACAGACAGACAGGAAAATACACCCGCTGACACATTTAAACACACAGATAGGAAAGGAAACGGTCTGTGATAACCTGGAGCAGAGCTAGACGAAGTTATCTGCCACGGCAGAAATGCTCCAGTGCATTCTCTAACACTACCCTCATATGTGTGTTTAACGCACACACAGCGAGCGTTTCAGTGAACTTCTTCCTGTGCCTGTCGAAACTCTATCAGCTGAGTTCCCTCGCAAGCTGTGTGACATGAAGCAGTTAGGGCACATGCACAGCCTGTGAAAGAAGAGCGCATGACGAAGATAAACACAAAATGATGTGTATGAATGTTCATGAACCTCCCTTTTTAGTCCAGGATGAGCTCCTGATAATCATCACGTCGAAATAAAAGATGAGTAAGAACATGGTGTGTCAGCACCAGTCATTAGTACCACCAGTCATCCCTCTGTCTTGACAGGTAAAGGTGGAGGAATGCGTCAGAATGTTGCCTGGCCGCTAGAATTTCTGGTTATATTTAGAGGACAAACACACTGGAGTGTTTTTCTTTCACAGTGCTTCACAAAGAAACAGCCAGCACACACAGAGACGTGATACCTTAATGAGGAGGATCTTTTCATTGGTCTGTTTTTGGAAGAGTGTGGCCTCCTGTGTCTGCACCTGAACCCTCTCCAGAACCACAGACAGCTTACCCTGCAGGACAAACAGATAATCACATAAAAACGTTTGTTGAGAAGAGGTTATATAAACCAGATTACGCTTCAATCAACAGTTAATTTGATTTGTGCGTCAGTCCGAACAACGTCCCGTCTTTAATGGGAGTCATACATCCGCCAATCCTCAACTGAGCGCCCTGACCCCAAAAATCTAACAAAGCTGGAATTTAGCACTGCTTAAACATGTTAAGACACACAGAGAGGCCTCTCAGAGCGGGTCTCCAAACAACATGATGAAGGTCAGCTGCCAGGTTTGAAAGGTAGTAAAGCTCACACAGGCCTGCTGAATTCCTGTAATGCACAAAAATACCCAAAGGCTCCTGGGGCAGACAGGGAGTGTGCTCTTTAAAGCACAACTGCTACATCTATGAAAAGCCTGCTTGCTACATTAGAGCAGTTGAGTTTTTTAGTAAAAAAGTAGTTTTGACTTGACTTATAGGAATACTTGTGAAACTTACAGTACTGTAGTACAATAAGAGGAGTGTCCAATAAGCATTGTAAAGTATGGCACTCCTTGAAACTCTGATTGCTTGTTTTATCTAGAAGCTCCAGCTGTTACACTATAGAGCAAAAAAAAATACAGTAGAAAAATAAATCAAAATTTGGTGATTATGTTGGTCAAATCTCAATACCATGTCTGTATATGCCTGATTTAAGTTTTTGGAAGACCGGGAGCCTTAAAAACGAGCCAATAACAAAACAGTACCCTGTAGCTTTCAAAAGCCTCTGTAATGGGGATGACATTGTGGTTCTTGTGGTCTCGAGACATCCCGCACACTAGGCAGATGGGAAGCTGGTCATCCTCACAGTAGAGCTTCAGCTTCTCCTCGTGCTCCTCGCACATATCCAAACCCATTCCCAGGCGTGGCCAGTGCCCGATGGACGAGGCCACGCTGCTCATGCTGGAACCCCGCTCGCGGTCCTCGGGCATCTCCAGCGTACCTTCGTGGTCCCACACGCACATCCCCGCGGCCGCGTCCATGGCGCGGGCTCTGCGCACGCTATCCACGACGTTGCACAGGAGCGAGTTGGGTCGCAGTTTCCGGGCGCACGACTTTCTACACTTCGGGCAACTCGAGAGTTCGTCCGCCTTAGCTTCCCAGCACTGGATGATGCACACCTGGCAGAAGTGGTGCCCGCACTCAAGGATCACGGGATCACGGAAGAGTTCCAAACACACCGGGCAGGTGAGCTCCGACTGTAGCTCTTCAAGCGCGCTGGCCTCCGCCATCATCTACTGCGCTCATACTTCTCAGAAGACACGTCTGTGGGAAACACTGTGAACACTGGGGAAAGAAGACTAAACTGCTCTTCCGTTCACATTCAGAGAGGGAGTGGTCTGACGCTGACAGCAGTACGACTTTTTTCACGGAAGCGACCAAAGGCGTGTAGAAACACGCTCGGTTGGGCGTGATGAAGGGCTCCTTTAAAGGGCGCAGTGTGTTTATGATTGCCCTGAGCGAAAGAGGGTTTCTTAGAAGGAAGAGAACAGTAACAAGAAAGGTCACGTTATTGCTGCGAGGAAATATACGCGGAATTTTTAAAAGGGGGTTGTACCAATTGTCTTACTTGTTGGTTTATAAGTTTTTAAATTATTAAACACTTACAGGAAATAAATCAGAAACGTGTGAGCGGAAACGTCTGTGTAGTAGGGTAAACGACACAAACAAAAAAGTGATTTCCCGTATTTTCCAAAAAACGATTGCCCGTATATAAACAGCTCTGAATAAGTTGTTGGCCTATAAACTCATACAAACATATGGCAAACCTATCTCTTTTTGAGCATATCAAGTCATTTTGAGACAGAAACATAATTCCTGTCAAAAAGTAAAATCTGCAATTAGTGTTTGCCATAGTTGCTTTTATTTATCCTTTATTTATTCAGCGAAAAAGTTTTATTGACATTAAAAATGTAGGTTTTTTTAAAAGATCTTGCCAAGAAGGAAGCATAAATTGCAACAATTATGACATCATAGCTCTATAAAGATGTTTTAAGTGGCCAAAAGGGGCTGGATTCATTACAATGTAGCTACAATAACGCAGAAATACTTTTACTAATTTCTATATTTTATGTATAATCTCTTCTTAAATCCTATTGATCACAGTCTATTTACAAATATAAGTAAAGACATTAAACATGGAAACATACAGAAACATTAGAAATCAGATGATCGCTTTTTGGAACAACACCCATCTCAGACAGAATCAAAAGCATTTAAAGGCTTTTGAAGATTGAAACTAAGTTTTGAAGCGTTGAAATGCATTTGAGTTTCCTTCTTCACACATACATCACAGGTTTTACCCTACATGTTTTCACAGTGACGGTGTAATCAAGTCCCATTCATGGCATTTATGGATTTGACTGCATTACACTGTAGAGGCGCAGCTACTTAATATAGACAGCACTGAATAAATGTGTGTTAATACTCATGTAAGAGAGCATTAGCGTACACGTATAAGGGCTCTTTAATTTGGCCTTTAATTGGGATTTAAATTAAACTTGTCTCCCCAGGTTATCCCCAAGAACACACACACACACACACACACACACACACACACACACACA
>NW_024582365.1:5577274-5737324 GCF_018398535.1 Haplochromis burtoni
CACACACACACACACACACACACACACACACACACACACACACACACACACACCCTTCCAGTCAGCAAAGCATGACACAGAGCAAGGAAGAAGGGAAGGGAAAGTAGCTGACACCAAGAAAAAAACCCACTCTTGCCAGCGTTCTTCAATTAAAATTATATCCCTGCCTGTCCATGGATTACACGCTAATACAAATAAAGTCTTATTAGTCTCAGTCAATTTTATACACTTTGCATGATTAATGTCAGGGTCATGTAGGTCAACCTGCCACCTGCTGTTGTTCCTCTGAGTGCTCAGTAGATGGCCCCGATGATCAGTCTACCAAGTGCATTTTTAAGATAAGGACTGATGCAGTATTTGCTCCTTTTCTCCTGGATTTTTTCCTCCAGACGCTAAATTTGAGACCAGCTTGTTGTAAACTGTATCCATTTCACAAATTAACTATCAGAATATTTTGGGAGGGAGGCGATATATTAAATATTATAACAAGTTTTCCATTCTGGTGGTTTTCTCATGAATATTAAAAACATTTTCTCAACAAATGGTCTCATTTCTAAGATTATTTAGGGGTTTCTCAGAGAGGTGAGATTACGTCTAAACTTTTGTGTGCCCAAAAACTCAAACAGCTTGTGAGTCTTCTTCTTCTTTCCACTTCTCCCTTTAGGGGTCGCTACAGTAGATTATCTCACCCTGTCACTAGCATCCCCATCTGCTACAACAGTCCTCTGCATGCCCTCCTTTCTAATCCAGAGAAAATCTTAACATCTTTAAATCTGCCACCTGTCTTTTTGTTAGTCCTACAGTCTTCAAAGCATACATCATAGCACGTCTTCCTACCTTCTTGTAAATCCTCCCTTTCATTCTTTCTTCTATCATGCCACAAATCACACCTGAAGCCCACTCCACCCTACCTGCACTCCTTTCTTCACCTAGAGCATACCTCCACCTAGGCTCTCTTCCACCTGCTCCCTACACCCGTTGTCAAAGGAGACTCCAGACTTCATCTGTCAGCCTGTCCATCACCATCTTAAGTAGGAAGGTGAGTTCCCTGATGTAATGCCATCCCCACATTTCACTCCTACCTCACACCTCACCGCTGTCTCGCTGTCCTCATACATGTCCTACACCAGCCTCGCATACTTCTCTGCCACTCCTGACTTCCTCTTGCAGTCCCACAGTTCCGCTCTAAGCTCCCTGTCATGTGCTTTCTTTAGATCCACAAAGACACCGGTCCTTGTACTTGTATACTTCTCCATAAACACTGTGAAAGTAAATATGGCATTTATAGTTTTTGTTCTGCATTTGTGTGCGTTCTGTGTTCATTTTTCACTACACCGTAACATCCTGCATTTCTGTAGAAACAGATCAATCGTGGCTAGATGTAGAGGCAGTGTGTTTCACACATTTAAAATCCTATAAATCATAGAAAACTGAAACCAGTAAATATGACATTTTCCCAATGCCCACAAATGCTGTAGATAGTGAGAGAGGTTTGATGGCTGAATAATACCAAGTAATATGCAGTCAGGCTTACTAAAACCAGAGGTAATATGTATGTATACATATGTATATATATATGTATAAATATGTATACATTTAGTCAGTTTAAGTTATTATGTAAATATATTTTCACCTGTGCAGTACTGTGAAAAATTAAATACATCCTTACTACTGGAATTAAGTGGGTAAGAAGTAATTTAATTATTTCAATTTATTTATATAGCACCAAATCACACAAACAGTTGGCGACAGTGGGAAGAATCTAACTATCTATCTGCTATATCAAAAAGAAAAGTTTTAAGACTAATCTTAAACACAGAGAGGGGTCTGCCTCCTGAATACAAACTGGGAGCCGGCTCCACAGAAGAGGGCCAGGAAGCTGAAGGTTCTGCCTCCCATTCTACTTTTAAAGTGAAGTAGTCAGGCACTGCTAATCAAATGCAAGTATGACCGGCTCTATAAAAGCAGAGGTTTAGAGCATTCAGATGTTAGTTAACACAATGCCATAATCTTCCCAAGATTGGAAATTCCAGCAAATTCACTCCAAAAATTTGCAACAATGCAAAACTGCTGAAACCCCAAAAGCTCTCAGACTCTACAGGCCTCAGTTAGCATGTTAAATTTTAAAGGTCATGACCATTAGAAGAAGAATAAACAAGTTTGTCTTGTTTGGAAGGACTATCAGGAAAAAGCCTCTTTGCTCTAAAAGAACATGGAAGCACCCATTATTGTGATGACTGGGCCGTGCAATAAAACAATGATCCCAAGCATAGCAGCAAATCTACAACAGAATGGCAGAAAAACAAAAGCATCAAGATATTGCAATGTCCCAGAGAAATTTCAGACCTTAAATTGATGTCCATGATTAAACAGATGGACACAAGCCGTCTTCTTTGCAACCAACGCTGTAAAGAAGAGTGAACCACAATTCCTCCACAGTGATGTGAGATACTGATAAAGTCATACAGAAAACCATTACTACAACACAGAACCAGTAGCTTGTAGAAAACAAACTTTCCTTTCACACATAAGTATCAGGATGTGTTTCATTTAGATGTGTGAAAAATATCTAATCTGTAGTTTTCTGCTGTGACCATGGTTTCATCCATATTTTTTGCTTTTTCTGCATTCTGACAATCCCTAAATGTAGTGAATCATAATTTGTTTGATTAAAAACTGACTAAAATGGAGAATTTCCCCAAATTGAGCACATAACAAAATAAAGAAGCCACATACTGCTAGTAAACATTTGCTATTTTGGCAATTGAGAAATCGGGGAAGCTCTGCGAGGAGCTTTTTTTGTCTTTCAGAATCCTACTGGTTCTGACATCGAGCGGAGTTTTGATGACAGAAGGAAAAACTGCATTACACCGAAACCAATGAGACAGAAAGAGAAACAGAAATATTTGACAGCATGTGATTACATAAATACATAATTTGTCAAATGACTGTCAATAAACACCTGATGCTGCATTAAACATGTGAAAAAAAAATTCTGGACTAAGTGTACTCAAGATAAAAAATCAACTTGTACGAGACAACAAACGGGGAAGGCAATGTCTGTTCCTGTGACTTTACCACACGTTTTTTGCTCTTTTTAAAACTAATATCATCAGTGCATGTTGTGTGTCATCAGACTGACATAGTGTGACAAATAAAATCCCAGGATTTGTAGAACTCAAGGTGTTCCTACAAGTGTGTAGGTCCAAATTTATCCATTTACCTTGACGAAATTTCCAAATGATTAAAATTTGAAAAGAATCCAAGATTTTTTTAAAAATCTGTGACGCAAACTGGATTCTCAGAAGGGAGCCTGACTGCTCGTTAGCAGGGGAAGTTTGATTGTAAACGTCGATGTGGGTGGGTAAGAACTGTTACCACGCTCTTGGTATAAATGAGGAAACCTCAGTGTTAGATTGCAGATGCAGAACTAACAAACAACAACTGTGGATTATTTTACTCTGGGGATTCGTCTGCTTACTAGAATCTGTTTCTGATCTACAGCTGACCTGCTCATCTGTTACAGAAGATGTCTCAAAGGAATTTGCTCCAACCCTCCATCAGAGCTCTGTTTCTACTTCTTCTTTGTAGCCTGGTTGTTGGCGAGATCGGCAAGGACTTCTCCCACTGCCCTAATTTCTTCTATAATAAAACTCCCCCACAGGGTGTCAGCGCACCAGGATATCAGCCAATATGCCAGCGCTATAGAAACCAGTACCACTTTGCCAGCCTGTATGATCGTCAGCGTCGAGTGCCTTTGTTCTCTGCGTACAGACTGAGTCCTGCTGATGGCAAACGACCCAAATCCGTTTGGATGTATGAACCGCAGGTAAGAAGGAGCAGACACTTATTTTATAGTGTTCTGTTCATTGTTTTTTTTTTCCGGTGAAAAATAGAGATTATACGTAAAAAACACATGTATGAAAAACACAGTCACATATATGTTTTCTTTTGTGAACCCATGAAGAAAGAGACATTTGCATCTTCAAATGAGGTCATGTTTAAAGCTATGTGACTGTTTAACTCAAACAGAAGCAGCAAACTCTTTTAAAGTTTCTAAACATGGTCATGTCCTTTTTCCTCCGTCTGTCAGTTGGCATTTTCCGGTGCCAGCCCAGATATGAAACATTTTGAAACCCCTGTCGACCAGAATGTGATTGAAAGCCAGGCGGTGCTTGATGACTACAGGAACTCCAGCTTTACCAAGGGTCATCTCAATCCCAGCTTGCACCAGAAGACGCTCGACAACCGGAAAGCCACCTTTACCCTGACAAACATTGTCCCCCAAAAAGAGGGCTCCAACTCTGGACCCTGGAACAAACTGGAGAATGACGTGTTGAGAGATTTCAAGACGTTCTGCAACGGGACCATGTACGTGATCACCGGGGCCATGCCATACAAATCTGGGGACCACTGGATTAATAACAGGGTGTCTGTTCCTGAATACATGTGGTCTGCCTACTGCTGCCCATCATTCAAATCTGATCTCCCTAATAATGTGAAGCAGTTTTTCCCCACGTGTGCTGCAGTTGGAAGAAACGACCCGAACAGCGGCGAGGAGATTGTGCCGGTTAATAAGAATGCGAAGCCCAGCGTACGGGGCTATGATGTGAGGAGGATGCCGTTAGAGAACCTGGAGGGTATCCTGGCAAAAAGACTGGCCATGCCCATCAGTCTGTTTGATAACCGCTGTCAGGCATAAAAGCCTTTAGCTTGACCGGACTCTGATAAACTCGCTGCAGTTTTAATTATCGAGCTTCTGCTTGATTATCGAGGACATGATGGACTGAAATTGTTTTTTCCCCCTGATTGACTTTGTAAAAATGTAATTTCCCCTCCTGCTAAGGTCATTTCACTCACATTTAATAGCATTATAATTTTCCAATTAATCAAGACTGAAGTGTGTGATTTTAATGTTTATTCTCCAATAGATTCAAAAGCCAAACACAGAGAGTAGCAAGCGCTCAGTTCTTTTAAATAAAACTGCACTGGTTTTAACATGAGTCAGTTATTGATTAAATATTACAAATGTACATTTGAGCTGGAACACTATCAATAAATACTAAGTCTATACAAATGTCTGATTTCATTTTTTCCTCTTTACAAAAATGACTTAGTGAATTTCAGCATTAAATCATAGAAAACATTTTAGGGGCAGACAAGCTTTCTGGGTCACTTTTTTTCAGAGGTTTGCCACTGACGTTACCCAGTTCAACATTTCATGTTCAGAAAATTTGGTTCCCACAAGAGAGCGAGTTTCAGTGACACAAAGAACACGGTTCTCAGGCAAACCAGTGTTTACTGAGACAAGAAGAAAAACAAAGATCAAAGCAAATGGATATGGTTTAAATAGTGGTTACCCATAGATAGCATCACAGCATTTGTGCTTGATGTGTTATTTCCAATCTTTCCAATCTCAAGAAGCCCTAATTTTTATAGAAAACTTGATATAAAGCTGGAGACAGACTCTCTGAAGGAAAATGCTGCAACACCACAAGCGCCCCTTCTTTCTTCTGGCCATTTCTTAATTTATCAGCAAGCAGGAACTGTACTGTCACTTAGTAAAACGCTACAGGAAGTGAATTTATTATCTAACAACATTTATTTTCTAATAAATGAGGTCGTACTCTGGTTCAGATGGGCCGATGATGAAACTTAAATGTCTGAACCGCAAATAAGATGTGATTGGGTTCTTTTTTACTTGTTGTCTTTCCTGTTCCTGCAGAAAATGGCTCGCTGGAGCTGATCTGGTAGTCGTTCCACATTCATGCACCACTCACCCTTACTCTGCAAACAAACTGACCTTCTGACAGATGGACAGCTTTTTTATGTCTTCTTTAAAAAGAAAAAGACTTAATACTTATAGAGACAGTGAAAACATATCTGGATACAGACTCTTTGTAGGAAAATGCTACAACACCGCAACTCCTGCATGGCTCTTCCAGCCACTGAAAACATGGTGCTAAATGGGATGCACATTTCACGTGTTGCATTGTGAACTGTTGCATTGTGCACCACATCTAGCTATACTCGATGTGCACAATCACGTGGCAAACAGCCAAATGATGAACCACTATTTAAATCATATCCATTTTCTTGGATCTTTGTTTTTCTTCTTGTCTCAGTAAACACTGGTTTGCCTGAGATCCGTGCAACACATTTCACAGCCTCAACCCTGACTTTTGGGGGTTTCTTTCTTTATCATTTCCTGATGTTGCAAAAAATGTACCAGTGGAGCCATCCTGGTTAGAGCTGCCGCACAACTGAGCTGTTCTGGGTCAGGAGGCCAGAAATGAATCTTTCCAGGGTTCTCTCTCATCCAACTTGACTGGCCGAGCTAACAAACACGGCTTGTTAGCTTAGTTTGTAGTTGTTCTACATTCACGCACCGCTCACCCAGAACCTGCAAACAAACCAAACTGCTGAGTGTCATACAGTTTTATGTCTTTTTTAACTTACTCTAGACTTTAGCCGCTATTTAAAAACTACGAAGACACAGTATCTTATGTCAAATACACAGCGTGCCAGGTTATGTCAAAGTGCTGTTTTCATTGCATAGTGCAAGAAAGCCCTTCAGTCAATCAGAAATATCAGTAAGTGAGATTTATATCTGTATAACTAGTGCACAAAAGAAACTCTCAACAACAGCCCAACACTTGAATATGTCTAATATGGCAATATTTTTTAATAATTAATGATAATAATAATAATAATAAAAAAATTTATAATTATAATATGATATGATATGATGATATAATATGATCATGACTCAGACAACATAAAATAAGTTGACTTTTGTATGAAAGCACTTCTATTCATCAGCCTAATCTATTTTATTACAGTTTAGCTCAGTAAAGTCTCGCCAGTGCACTGTGAATTAGTTTAACCTTAACAGATCTAGTTTTGACTTTTCCTTAAGGTCTGAAAATAGATAAATTCAATAAGACTTCAAATAAAGAGCAGTTTCTTTCTACTTCCGTAAAACTTTTAACTTTCTATTTACTCATAATAACCACAAAGAAGCGACGTAGATAAAAACAGAACAACTCTGGCCATGTAACATGCAACCCTTTCCTTGCATGACTGCAGCCTGCACGCAGGCAGTAATGAACAGCTTTGTCATAAAGATGAAACATTTTTTTTCAGCCAGATTAATATGTGAAGCTCTTCCCAACACACATTTTCTAAAATGTGACAGAAAGCCAAGCAGCGTTTGAGGATAAAAGCAGGTCTATTCAAACTGAAGGCCCTCTCACTCCCATGCTGCACTAGAAAAGCTGCGAGGCCATCGACACCCTGAGAAACATGATTACACTGTGGGTAGAACTCCAGCACTCGGCCCTTGAGTCATCTGGTACGAGGTAAGTTGAAGATCCCGTCAGAACCAGCCTGAAGTGGGCTGGATAGATGACAAGCAGGGCTGTCGTTAGTGAGCACAGATGGTCTACTTTGCTCTTTCTTCAAATATGAACTTCCTGACTTGGAGATCTTTTCCCCTCGACACACATCATGCTGCTGTGGGAAGAACAGAAATAATCCTGAGAGTGGAGAGGACTTTGCGAATTAGGTTCACCACCTTTCTAATATCAGGACTTAGCTGTAGAGTGGGCGATCATGAGGGAAAACATCAATCTACCCTCACCTACCACTTCACCTTGCTAATAGATTGCCTTTTGCCTTAACTCTTCCTGTCATAGAGTCAACAAGGTGCTGGAAAGTGTTGATCATCTGGGTAAGGAAATCCCAGAAAGTTGATTCTGTTTCTATTCCATGGGAGAAACGCTTCCTCACTTATTCAAGTGGCTTTTTCAGTCTCAGTTGACTAAATAGAAATCATCAGAAACAGAAGTCAGCTGAGACCGAAGACATCACTTGGATGTCCTCTCACAGAAACCGCTACGTCCAGATGAACAGAATCAACTTTGTGGGGAGATGCTGGGTTTGGTCCATATTGACAAGATAGTTCGAGATGGTTGTGTGTGGGAAAATCCAAGTAGATAAACAGCTTCTGAAATACTCAAACAAGCCCACATGATAACAACAACAACAACCACGCCACGTTTAAAGTCACTTAAATCTTTCTTCCCATTTCTGATGCTTGGTTTGAATTTGTTGTCTTGACATGCACGAATGCATCCAGTCAGCTGACTAGACACATGCATTAACAAGTAGCTGAACAGGTGTACCTAATAAAGTGGCTGGCGAGCATCTCCATTTGATAGCCATCATTAACAAGAAGTTCTGAAAAAGCAGCAGCTCTTTGAACAGCAAATTTTTTAGTCCTTGAATGAATGTGTAATGACAATGTTGCCTAGCGATGGCTGAAAATTAAAATTTATGATGAAGGTAGTCACACAAAAAAGCTTTATAGCGTATTATTCACTAACCCGAAACTTTTCCTCATGAATTAAGATGTTTATTTTCTAGCAATGTGACGAAATCACAAACATACAAAATGCCAAACTGTCAATTATGTCATCCAAAAAAGAAAACAAGGCCATCAGCTTTAACGTACTGATAAAGAGGTATGAATGAACGATGTATTCATCATTATAAATAAGTCCTGGCTGTGCACGTACATACAAATAATAATACTTCCAGTTAAAATGGCTAGATGGCAGAGACTGACTTTATTTCTCTTTCAACACAAAACACCAACCAGTCCTTCCTGCCAGCTTTTTAAAATGTGCCTTCATTGTTTACTCGACCAAAGTCTGCCATGTATGTGCTTTGTTATCTTAAAGATAATCACAGGGAAAGACATGAGATTGTAACAGTCACATTCATCAGCTAAATTCTACCACAACCATAAAAAAAACACTGTTCTTTCCCTAAACTGAGTTTCTTGTGAAGCCTCTAAAAACACTGATGGTTCTTCAGTTGCTCCACATCACTAAAGCCCCTTCCACAGTTGGAGCACTGGAGTGTTGCCTTTTCGCTGTTGTGTATGAGTTGGTGTCTCTTTAGGTACTCCACACGGCTGAAGCGCTTGCCGCATGCTTCACAGCCGTATGGACGTTCACCTGTGTGAATCCGCTGGTGCCGTTCCAAATTACCAAGGCGACTAAAGCTGCGTCCACAGTGCTGGCAACGGTGCGGCCTCTCACCCGTGTGCACCAGATGATGGCGCTCCAGCGACCGTGAGTGTGTAAAACGCTTCCCACAGATCTCGCAGCAGTGCGGCCGCTCGGCGGCGCAGGCGCACTCGTGGTTCTTCAGAGCCCAGGCGTGGCTGAACGTGTTGCCGCAGTGAGCGCAAGGGAAAAGACTGTCCTCTGCTCCGCTGCTCTGTAAATGGGCGCCACCTAGTGGACACGGGTGCTCCTCCAGCTCGGCTTCCGAAGTGAAGCCTCCTCCACATTGTGGGCAGAAGTGGAGCAGGTCCCCGCCGCCCTCCTCTTCCCCGGCGCTCTCCCAGACGCTCCCCGGAGCAGATAGGTGGGGCGGATGCTCCGACTCTCCGTGCTCCACCACATCCTCTACAGGCATGACCGCAGCTGAGTCGCTCTCTCTTAACTTCTTTGACCAGCCTAACCTCAGCTCCACATCCCCAGCCACTCCCAACCTCTCGCCCTCCTTCACCCTGCCTTGTCCTATCTGGTCCTCTTTGTGCAGAGTGGGTGGCTGAGGCTCCAGCTCTCCATCCTGCTCCATTCCATCGAGACCAATGTACTTAGGGGCCAAGCTGATCTCGGACCCACAAACCACTTCTGAGTCATGTTGAGAAGCCTGCTCGCGGCCTCTTTCGGCCCTTAACGCAGACTCCAGGCCCCTCAGCTCATCCACGGTCATTCCTCCCTCTGATGGTTCTGCAGAGCCCACCTTCCAGTTCTCATCTTCACTCTCCCCTGGATGAAGAGTCGGAGGACGGTCTGACAGATCTCCTGAGCAGAAACAGAAGGAGGAGGAGAGAGTGAACGAGCTGGTGTGGGCAATCATTTCCGTTTTCCTTCAAGTACTGGTCTCTGAACATTTTCTTTAACTTGCCCTCCCTCACTCAGTGAGTCCTGGGCTCATTACCTTCACTCGGGGTTCTGGAGCCAGCGTGGAGGTTCTGGTTGGGCGGATGCATCTTCAAAGCCTCCTTGATTAGTCGGAGAGAGGCAGGCTGATAACCCTCTGTTTGGGCCAACTGCATAGAGAAGCAGAAAGAGAGCTACTGTACTGGGTAATCGACTGAGTCCAGGTACAATGAGACATTCACTATTAAATTTACTCTTGTTCTAAAAAAGCTTGTTAAATTTCCACATGATATGTTTACAATGCACCTGAAATAAAGATACAGCTAGGTGAAGGACTCCTTTCAAGCGGTGAAAGACTTCACAGAGCAGGGAGGCAAATTTATGCACATTATGCATGGTTTGAATATTCAAATCCAGAAGAGAAATGAAGAGTGGATCAGCGTCCTGCCACTTGGTGATGTGGTGGAAAGCTTTTCTAACAGTAGTGTTTCTCCCTAAAAGCTTGCTGTGCTTGAGATATGAAGAGCCCCACTCCTGGCTCCTCTAGAAGCTAAATATCAAATCAATAGGCTTCACTTTATCCACTATATCTCTGCAGTGATCTGATAGAAGAAGAATTTGAGCAAAACTCTTTCTGTATTATTATTGTCTGTCTGTGTCTACATGCTCTCTCAGTGTTTATGAAGCTGCAGAGCAGAGCAGAGATGCTGTGCCACTTTCTCCTCCTACTCCTCCTCTGAGAAAGCCTGTCTCCCTCACCTCCTCTTTGATGTTGGCCTTCTCCTCCCCCTCACCGCTGAGGCTGCCCTCCCTTTCCTCTTCCTCCACCATCCCTCCCTCGTCTTCTTCATCCCGGGGGAACTGGATGAGGTACATATCTTTGGCCTCCTTCCCCCCTCTTCCTCCCGCTCCTGCTACCATGCCCACAGTTGCTCCACTTCCTCCTCCTCCTCCTCCACCACCACCAGCACCGCCACCACCTCCTCCTCCTCCTTCCTCCCACACACCTCCAGGCCACGCTTTGCCATAGGCTGCTGCTGGGCCTTTTTTTGACTTGCCTCCTGTGGAGAAGGGAGGGTGGTGAAGGAGGTGAGAGGAAGGAGAAAGTGAAGGGGAGGGGGAGAAGCAGGAAGAACAGCAAATGAAATATGAGGGGGAGAGAGATAGGTGGGAGGATGTGATTGGAAGGCCAGGGGAGGGAGAGATGAAGGAGAGAAGAGGGTGGAGAAGTGGGAGACGAGGAAGAGGAGGAGGATGAGGGGATTGGAGATGCAGACGGGAACAGGAGGGAGTGAGAGCAATGGGAGCAGGCGGCGGAGGAGGAGTGAGCATGATGAACGAGTTGAGGAGAGGGGGCGTGGAAGGACAGACAAGAGAGCGGAAAGGAGAGAAAAACATGTGACAGCGAGGAGTGAGAGAGAGGCAGAGAGGAGAGGAAGAAGTGGAGTTGGTGGGGGTCAAAAGAGGGGCAGGAGGAAGAGGAGGAAAGAAGGAGGGCACGGTGAAGGAGAAAAAGATAAAAGTAGGATGGAGAGTTGAAAAAGATGAGATAGGAAGAGAGAGAGAGGAGAAGTGGAGAGGGAGTGTGTAATTATGGAGGGTGGTGGAGGTGGTGAGAAGCAGGAGAGGAGAGGGGGAGTGTGTGTGTGTTCAACGTGATGAAGTACAGAGAGAGCAGAGCAGAAGGAGGTGGGGGCAGGGAGAATAAGAAAAGGAGAAGAGGGCGTGAGGAGAAGAGGAGCGGGAAGGGGAGGAGGTAGAGTTGGAGGGAGACGGGGAGAAGTGAAGGAGGTGGGGGGGAGAGGAACCAGGCAGGAAGAGAGGAAAGGAGGGAGTGAGCAAATGCAGAAAGAGCGAAAGGAGTAGGAGGGACAGAATGCAGTGGAGAGAGGAGAGGGGGAGGTGAAGGACAGAGGGAGAGCGATCATGAAGAGGAGGCGGAGGAGGAAGGGGGGGTGAGGAAGGAGGAGGGAGGGAGAGATCAGCTCTTGCCAGATGGTTTTCCAACAAAACAAGTGCGTCTTCACATAAACTGCACATAGACTGCATAGCATTCACATTGTTATTCACGTTAAAGCCACAATCATAGGGAAATACTGCAGGATGTGCTGATAAGCTGCCATTGAACTGTATACATCATGCAAACTAAAGGTAAACAGGAAGAAAAGGTCCAAGTCGCCACACACAGCAAATACTTACGAGTCACGTCAAGTTTTCGCTTCTGCCGGCCTCCAGCTTCCTCCACCGGTGCTGCTGCCGCCACCAGCCCGGCGTTGCGGCGGTTGGCAGCCCAGCCCATGCCGTACTTGCGCTCCGTTCTCAGTTTGCTCTCTGTGAGCCTCAGCCGCAGTTTGAGAGCCTCGTTCTCCTTCCTGTTGAGGGACAGCTCCACCAGGTAGTCGTTCACTGTCTCCTGGAAGAGTTTGGTGATCTCGCACACCGAGGCACGGATCAGGCTGTCCATGACGGCGGTCAGATGCGTCTCAAATGTGGTCACCGATTCTTCCATCATCCTGTCCGCGGGGCTGCAGATCTGATGACGGTTTCACACACAGTTCGTGATCAGTTGTAACACAGCTTTCCTGCTATGATCGCAAAAGTTTTCGATCGTGTGATCAACTCTCCCCCATAGCCGCTGTTGGTTAACTTTACTGGCTAACCTGCTGCTAAAAAATAAACCTAAATGATTACGGCAGTGAAATGAGACAGGGCTCCGTGAATAGCATCACGGTCATTCCGCCTCTATTACAACTTAATTAAAGACTATACCTGCCCGGTTAATCTGTGCAGTGCCAAGGCGGCGATGCTGGTTAATCGACGCCAAAATCACAACCCCCGTCAGCCCGGCTTGTTAGTAAACTTATAATGCTTCTGTGCGTGAATCAATGTTAAAGTACAGCTGGAGCAGCAGCCTCTCCGTAACGTTGGAAAGTGCTAGCAGACTGGCTAGTTTAGCCCTGTATACGCACCGTTTGTCGGATGACACCGAGGAGCCACCACGGCGTGAAACAGCGGCAAAGGTGTAATTTCACGGATCACGGAGACGCTCGGCAGCTGTTTGTGTGCCGAAATACGGCGACAAAGGATAGCGCCATCCAACTTCTGCCCTCTCTCTCTCCCTGCCAGTTCCCTTCTCGCCTCATCCAGCACTGCTTTTAATTCTTGAGAACACTACGCATGCCCGGTACCGTAATTACGCTACACTCAAGAGCAGCCGCACCCTGGAAATACCAAGCACTCAGGTTTCACACGCCACTTTTTATATAATAATTTCAGCAGTGGTGATGATTTTTTAAAGACATAAGGATACAGAAGAGCTTCCGCTTGATATTATTGTTTTTAGCACGAGCCATTTGTCACATGATTGCACACGTTTTCTTCTCAATTTCATAGTCAGGGGTGGCGACAGTACAGACTTTATTTACTTAAGCAGAAGTTGAGCAGTAGGTTAAAAAATACTCGAGTAAAAGTTGAAGTACTGAAGCAACTTTTTGCTTATAAAGTTGGAATTCAGCTAATGAGCCTGAACATCATCAGCTTAAATGCAAATTCATCTCTGCAACTTGACGCAACCTAAGCCTGACCATGAACACCACAGGCACTGTGCACCAATCCAACACAGAGCTTTGCTGTGAATTCACCACATTAATGCAAACGAACCTGTTTATCGTGGACAAAACTACTCAGTATTTTCATGCAACATTTGAATAACACAAAGTTAGTACAGCTTAGCTTGTTTTGCAGGACAAAACAAAATATACATAATTTATTACAGCATATTATATACAAATCCAATGCGTGATTGAAAATGATGACATCATATGTAAGATTTAAATCTTCAGTTTATCAGTCCTTACCCTTACACATAACCTCTCTTCTTCCCCTTCTGTCTATATTTCTGCATCTTTCTATATCAAAGAGAGCTAACTTTCTACAAGTTAGCTCTCTCTTTTCTCTCTCTGTGAAATACATCTGCTGGTACTTTAACAACAGACTGTGCTGCAAAATGCACACAGCTGACAGAAAAGTTGGATTTAAAATTACTGCTTAATAAAAACGTCACTCCCTTCATGCTGTCTCCTCTTCTGTAGCACTAGACAGTTTCTGAAGTATCGCAAACAAAAACACATGCACTCCTTCCACCGACTTTAACTCCCGAGTATAAACGCTATAGATGAACCAAATGTAAGAGTCTGTTAGAAAATGTAAGTAGTAGAAGTAGTAGTAGCAGAAGTGCGGATATTTCTTTAAAAATGTAGGGAGTGTACAGTAACGAAGTATTTGTACTTAGTTACTTCCCACCTCTGTTCATAGTTTAGTAGTTTTAAGACAGAAGTGCGTATACAATTGTATTACCAGTTGCAGAAAAAACCGACAAAGTTAGCATAGTAGAATACTAAAGTTTTTCATGTTCTTTTACTTTAAAGGGTTTTAATTGTTTCATTGTTTGAAAATACATTTGTAAATCAGTTTGCCTAAATTTAAAAATAAGACAAACATAATAATATAATAATAATAATAATAATAATAATAATAATAATAATAATAATAATAATAATAATAATAATAATGCAGAAATAAGGATTTTTGGAAAATAATCTTAAATCATATCCTTTGACAGAGGGATAAGAGTCTGTCATCACTTAGCAGCACTGAAATTGGAGATCAAATTTTTGTGGAAACAAACACAGATAATGTTCTTAACAAGAAAGAAAGCACATCAATTTGATGCTCACCTGGAGTGCATGGTGACATGGAAAGTTGCTATATACATACAGAGTGATTCAGATAAATGTAAAAACGTTATAAACATTATGTATTTTAGGAGCAGAATGGAGTGCAGATATTGCTGCCCTAATTAGATCTTGAGTATGAGAGTGTGGTTTATGGATCTGCATCAAAAGCACTTCTTGCAGGATTGGATATTGTCCAGGCTTGGGATCTCATATCTATCAGGGCTGTAAGATCATTGGTAGTGTGTGTGTGTGTGTGTGTGTGTGTGTGTGTGTGTGTGTGTGTGTGTGTGTGTGCGCGCGCGCGCGCGTGCTTCAGGCTGAGACAGGATAGATGTCACTGTATGGAGGAAACAGCTGTTAGAACATTACTTGTTGAAGTTCAGAGGTCATGGAGACAAAGACTCATCAAAATCAACCTTAAAGATACCCTGGAAATGAGAAGGAAGAAAGAAGTCAAGTGTTAGGAGGGGATCGAGTGGCAAGAAGCATGGGAACGTGTGACAACTGGCTATTTTCATACAGCTTTGTTATGGCCTTCAGTCACAATGTGGACACTTAAGACATGAAAATAGAAACTGACTGACTGCAGCTCAGGTTAAGAAATAATAAAGCATTCATTTAGTACTTGAGTTTTATCGATGTGGAAAGAGGAGACATGCAAGATATTTTTAAATCGACACTGACAGATCTGTGGAGAAGGATAAGGGTGCCCATTTTTTTGAGAATTTCACTGGTGTCTGATGTGCCTAAAATCAGAACATGACAGTAATGAAGTGCCACACAGAAGGACCGAATCTAAGACACATACAGAAGAAAACCCATAGACAAATTTTAGCATGGAGCAAATAAATGGAATTCTGTGTTTGTAGACATGCAAGTGATACATTCTTCTAGATTTCATGGAGCAATATTCTTGAAAGTAAATACTTAAGGAGGTCAGTTTGATTAGATTATTTCTTCATGAAAACCTGAGATATAGACAGAAGATTTCTTAAGCTGCCTACGAGCCTGAAACTGCAGGAAAAAACCCTTAAAATAACTACGATTCCCCCCAGCTGGAAAGATGATGCAAAATTTCAGAGGAGAAGGAGTAAGTTCGATGAAGCATTATAAAGTGTTCCACAGGATGGAGAGAGTAGACTTCAGCGGAAGCAGAGGTGATGAGGAGGGTTGGGGTATGGTGATAAGAAGAGAAATGCAAAAGGACAGATGCTAGTGGGGGTTTTTCTGAAAAGGATGGAAATGCCTGTGCCTCCTTTAAGGAGAGCAAGGAACATTAGCTGATGTATAAGATTGGAGGAAGCTAAGCACATCCAAAAGGTGCAATCTCAATTAAATCAGGAGACTGTAAGGTGGTGGCAGGGGAGAATGTAGCTAGACACCATTCAATAGTAGTCTGTAAAATGGCTTTGGATACGAGTGAAGGCAGAGCCATGGATTAACTGGTGGGAGCGGAAGAAGGAAGACTGTTGCACAGAGTTCAGGAAAAAGTTGAGCCAGGCTCTGAGTATTAAGGAAGCGTTAAGACACTTAAGATGACTGTGAAAGTACAGCTATAGTGCTGAGGGAAACATCGAAGAAGGCGTTTGATCTATCCTCTGGACAGAGAAAAGAGGATAAAGAGGCTTGGTGGTGGAATGAGGAAATACAGGAAAGTATTCAAAGGGAAAGGTTAGCAAGGAAAAAGTGGGATAGTCACAAAGATTTAGAAGAACTGGGAGACAAGGCATATAGCCTATTTGGTTCATTTGAAGAGTTTCAGTCAGGTTTCAGAGTTCATCACAGTACAGGAACAGTTTTAATGAAGGTTACAAATGATCTGCTTATGGTCTCTGACAGTGGACAAATCTGTGCTTGTCCTACTAGACCTCAGTGCAGCAGTGATCATATATTTTATTATAGCGATTAGAGCTTGCTGTAGGTATTATAGGTACTGCGCGGCAGTGATTTCAATCATATATATCTAATAGACTCCAGTTTGTTCATGTAAATGGGGAGTCCTCTTCACACAGTAAGTTTAATTATGGAGTTCCACAGGGTTCTAGGGTGCTAGAACCAATTCCAATTGCATCACACAGGCTTCCCTTAGGTAGACTTCTAGTCAAGACCACCTAAACCAAGACCAAGACAATACCAAGACCAGAGGGTATCGAGACCAAGACAAGACCAAGACCGAGTCAAGACTAAGACAAAGTCGGGAGGAGACCAAGACAGAGACAAAAAAAGTCTTTAACCTGCAGCCAGACGGCTGTAACTCAGGAGGTAGAGCAGGTTATCCACTGATTGGAAGGTTGGTGGTTCAATCCCTGGCTCCTCCAGTCCTCCGAACATCCAAGTCTACCCTTGGGCAATATCATTAGAAGGCATAGCATAGTTTTTCACCTTTTTCTTTTAAGGACATCCTGATAATAATGTACAGTAGTCCAGTCGAGAAATAATAAATGCATGAACTAGTTTTTCTGGCTCTCTTCCACATCGTGTCTTCGTCTTGTCTTCCTCCTCCCACCCCATTCCTCCTTCCCCCTTCCTGAGCCGGGTTTTGTCGGAGAATTCTTCCTGTTAAAAGGGAGATTTTCCTTCCCACTGTCTCCAAAGTATTTGCTCAAAGCGGTTCATATGATTGTTGGGGTTGTCTTTGGTTTCTCTATACCGTACAATATAAAGTGACTTAAGGCAACTGTTATAATATGGCGCTATGTAAATAAAATTGAATTAAATCTCAAAGAGAGAGGTGGCAAAGGAAAAGGCCCATAGTGAGTTGTAAGAGGCCGAAGTTGTTTAAATATGTGTTGCTATTAATGCAGGGCCATTAAGTCTGGTAGGTGGCGGTAATGCGTCTACAAGCTAGTTGCCAACCCTACAACTAGAAGAAGAAGAAGAAGAAGAAGCAGGAAGGCGAAGAATACCAGCGGCTGCACCTTGAGGGAGAGAAGCGTTGCAATAATGCCGATGTTTGTAGTGAACACCAATGTTGCCAGAGGTGATGTACCGGCAGCTCTCCTGTCCGAGGCTACAGAGGAGCTGGCCAAAGCTATGGGAAAACCTGCACAGGTAGGCCGGCACGCGCTCATTCTTCCACCTACCCTCACGCGATTGTACGTCATAACTATCAATCAATGGCTGTCCCCTTTAATTCCGCATGTTTAGATTTAACTTCTCTGATGAAAGCATATTATATAGAGCTCCACTCGGTAAACTAGGCTGGCTTTGTCTTGTGTAATTATGCAGACAGTGTGTAGACTGCCAGCGCTGGGAGATCATTGATCGGTGGAGTTGGATCACTCACCCGCTTCAAATGCAAGCTTGGCCATAAGAATATCTAGATGGCGCTTCATTACGTCACATTAATACTCTTATAATTAAGTAACCTACTCATAAATAGTCAACATTAAAGGAGACAGACATTTTATTCTCATCAATGATGAGATATAATAATATAATAAAATATATATAATATATATATAATATATATTATATATATATATAATAATTCAATAACATGAGTCATCATGTTATTGAATTATAATCGGACGATTCTATGGTTTCTTTATTAGACTGTAATTAATTAAGTGCTACATAGGCGACAATGTTAAAATATATTATAGAGATTCTCTACTTGTGTACAGAAATGGAAAATAAATGAAGATATTGGTAACTTTTCAAAAATCCGCAGCCTTCACTGGTTAATTGTTTTAAAATTTGTTTGCACCGTTTTGTGCTTCTGTCTTGTACACACCAGTACGTATCTGTGCACATCAACCCTGACCAAATGATGATGTTTGGAGGGAAGGGAGACCCCTGCGCACTCTGCTTCCTCTACAGCATTGGCAAGATCAGTGGTGCTGCCAACAGGCAATACTCTAAACAGCTGTGTGGACTGCTCAACAAACACCTGGGCATCTCTCCTGAAAGGTACCAAAGACACACTTTAACCAGCACATTTTTAATAATTTGATGAGTGAAAGTAACATGGTTACAGAAGCAATCCCCACCCCCGTCTGGCTGTCAGTGTCTACTCTCATTGACCTATTTTTTCTTTCTCTCTTGTGTATTTCAGGATGTATATTAACTTTATGGACATGGAAGCAGCCAATGTGGCCTGGAACAGCACAACCTTTGGCTGAAATGGAGGTCAAAAAAAAGATCATTCCAGAATTTTCCTACAGGAACTTACAACTGACTAAATGATGAGTTGAAGACAATTGGTGATCCACTTGTAGAAATACTGACTATCTTAAAAGCACTTATCCAGACTCTTTAGCATTGCACTATAACTTTCCCATTTAAATGCAATAAAGCAAATCCTATAAACCATAAATGATTTTCTGTTTTCCTTTGTTTTCAATGAAAAAGGATCCTGACAGGTATGTGTTTGAGCAGTCAGGGAGCTGTGATGGAATCTTACTTTGACTGGAACACTATGTGGACGGCACAGGGGAAATATTACGATTGCATGATAGTGAAAGACAAGCCATCTGTTAATTGTTGTTTATCCCATTTGAAACTATCACTGTAAACTAAGTGCTACTGAGTGTTAATGCTCTGAAAATGTTGTCCATTAATGAGCTACGCAAGTTGTCCTTGTCATTGTGCCTGGTCAAGTATCAGGTATATTGTCAGGATACATATTAAGTATTATTGAAATACACAGATTCATACAAAACTCACTTTGAAGTGTTCATCATCAGGCCATAGGAGCCAAGCCATTAACTGTATATATCCATGTACCCAAGCATGACAATTAAGCTGTTTTCAGGCTGTGCATACAAGTGTAGATTGTTCAGTCTGCTGTAGCTCTACAAAAATCTATGCAACGTTTTGGCTGGGCAAGATTTGCTTTAATCTTCCGTAGCATAGATTCAACACTGTGCCGGAAACATCAGAGATTTTGGCCCATGTTGACGTATCATCACACGGTGCATATTTGTGAGATTTGCATTCATGACGAGAATCTCTAGCTGTCACAATCATCTCAAACTAGTTTCTTGATTGTGACATGGCACATAATCCTGCTGGAAGCAGACAACAGAAGATGGGTATACTCTGGTCATAAATGGATAGACTTTGTCATCAACAATACTCAGTTGTACAAAGAGTTTGTGAAGTAAATATTTCGTCAGTGATGACACTGTAAACCTGCACAGTCTGCTTCCTTTTCTGTATTTCAAACTGAATATTGCAGAAAGAGAAAATAAATCATTAATTTGGGGATCAGGCATTCATGAAAGGGTTTAATTTTCTCAGGATTTGGATTGTATTTAACTTTGTCTAGTGGTTATTTTGGGGCTTATCTGTGAATTCTTCAAGCATGGTTAAAATATCTCCACACAGCTTGATGCTTTGCATTCTCATAATAATAATAATATTAATAATAATAATTCAGTTTATATATCGCCTCTTAAAAACTGTCAAAAGCGCGGAATGCCAGGTTAAAATTAAAAGCCAAATATTAGTCAAAACACTTTTTGAAATGGATACGAAACACAAAACTATTAAAAATAAATAAATGTACAAATAATAAATGTCACGAACTCCTACCGGAAATTCGTGACGGGAGGAAACGTCATATCACTGCGCGGCGGGAAAAGTTCAGTCAGGAAATCTCAGGTTAAGCTGTGGCCTTGTGTTTTTCAGTGTCTTTGCTGTTCCTAATTGGTTCAATTCAGTTCAGGTACAGAAAAACAGCTTCTCTCGCATGCAGGTAAAAAAAAAAGAAGCAGGTTAGTGTTGTATGTAGCAGACGAATAGACCGGCTCGTGCTGTATTAGATGGTTGCCATGGTAGCCGCTACGTTTGATACCAAAGATGGCGAGCAAATATAAATATTGCGAACGGAAAATATCTGTCTGTTATTAACTGTATATTTATGTATTTAATTTTCACTTGCTTCAAAAATATTGAGCGTTTTAATAAATCCATGATTACTTTCGGGTTTTTTTCTACTATAAACCGACGTAGCAGTGACGTACCCGTTTCCTTCTTCTTCTCTTGAGCGAAATGGCGGCTGAATATGTTAGGTTTATGTACATTAGCTAACGAAAAACCAATTTAAGACGCAATTTTGTTATCTAGGCGCCATAATCGGGTTCCTTCTTTAGTTCTAGTCTAGCAAATTTCTGGGTTGAAGGCGAAGTTCAGAAAGTCAAGCCTCGAAGGAGTTTCACTGTGCCGCACTGTAGGTATTTGGATAGATAAGGAAATCACCCGCCATGTGTTAACAGTAGCCTCTCTGAAGTGGTTATATTTAAGATAAAATGACGCATGCACGTTGTAATAGTGATTATTCGTCTGTTCGACGTTAATTTTGAACCGGGGTTTTAATGGCTTATAGTAAAAATGAAGTGGTTTAAGAATAGCTGTTTATGAATGGTGATCAAATGTAGTTAACCGTCCATGTTAGGTTTTTACTGCTGTTTTTGTTCAGTTTTTTTTCCTTAAGGAAATACGGGAGAGTGAACTACTTGTCTTACCAGGTAACTAAACTTGCATGCTAAAATAAATGCAGTTTAAACCTTTCTGTTGCAACATGTGATGGTTTCCATACAGATTGATTGAATAAATGTAAACATGAATAAAATAAACAACCTAAAAATACATCCACCAGTGATATTAAAAAAAAAAAAGTATTTTTTAAACTAAATCAGGTTATGAATGATAGTTGCTCTACCAGATGGGAATAAGGGAATAAAAACGTGTATATTTGCTGTTTGTAAGTCCTGTTCTAAGTCCAGACCTACTTATCATTTCCACCTAAATACTCTTTTATGTATTTAGCGCCATAACATTAGGTGGAAAGTTATGGGGCAGAGAGGAGACTTTATCAGCAAATATACACTTTAAATTGCTGTCATAATTAATGTAAAGCTTGTAAGAATACCTAACTTCATCTCTAATCCCTGTGTTTAGGAGTGAAGCCACCACCACACACAAATTTATGATACTAGGATATCTGCAAGTTGCTTTCAAAGATGTCTGACATTCTAACACGAGGGTTCAAGGCCCAGCTGACCACAGCTATGGAATCTATTTCGAGGAGAGCCGTGTTTGAGATAATGAAGATTTTTGAAAACACATTGTATGACAATCAAATGGAGCTGGCACAGAAAGGACAAGAGGTCGCCCAACTTAAAATAAAGCTACAGACAGCAGAGCTAAAGCTGAAAGAACTTGAGGATGCAAGAGGAAGACAGGTAAAGACGAATCAAGTCCAGACGAATCCGTCGCAAACAGAGGTTGAAGTTGTCACCGAAACTCCAGGACAGTCTTCTGAGGTCCCTGAGATTGATTTTGAAGGTATAATTTTAAATGTAGTTACTTCTTTGACTACATTATGACTAAATGACATTTATGAACAAATAGGTGTTACTGTTTATAACCTCCAGGGCAGTGGTGGAGTGCGTGTGCAGAGTTGATCATAATTGATTATTTGATTTATTCTTGGTAGACTGTTGCAAGATTATTGTTACTCAGTAAAACAGTTGCCTGGCTTAACTTTAAGCATGTTTGCAATTTTCGTGCATTGGTTTGTGCAGTACCCGATGACTGGTGTTCTCCTCTGGGCTACGAGACCGTGACCAAACCAGATGAAGTTGTGTGTCCCAGTGTACGACTACGGCCGTTGTCCATACCTCTGTGTCATATTACAATCCCCAAGGATGAGGTATGTAGTTGAAGGTAGAACTGTGGATGTAGCATCCTTAACCACCAGAGAAATCTGCAACTTGACTTTTATGTTTTCAGAAGAGGAAAAAAAACATCTTCGTTTTGTGACGACTTGAGGCTCGCTTACAATGTTTCACAGAAAACTGAAATTTAGGAGTGCAATGATGTGTATACAGCTACATAGTTTGTAAGATGAGAATTTACAAATTTGTTGGGTTATCAGATGTTATTGATTGACTAATTGTATTTAATAATCATATGAGGTGGCATGCAATGCACACTGGTGCATTATTATTACTTTCACTAAGTGGTGAAAACACATTTTTAAAAATGAAACTAATATAAACAATAGCTAAACCTTTAAATCAAACCGAAATTTACAAATGCATGCTGAAATTGTGCAAGTTCACCTAAGATGTTGTGGCTCCTAATGACTTGATAAAAAAATTAAAATGTTTACTGCACTCTTCTGTTCTGTTACATCTATTTACTTTACTTATTTACTTTAGCTGAAAACTAAAAGAAACAAATTCTTCAGATGATGTTTGTCTCTTTATGCAAACACAGCTCTATGAGCATTTCGTTTACTTGTAAATTGCCCTGTTACTCTTTGGAGATTATCATCTATATGCATATCTATATTTTAGGCAGTTCGCTGTGACATTGACTTGAACCAGAGAAGAAAGAGTGCCAGGAGATCCAGTAGAAGTGAGTCTTAATTCTTTCATTTACTATTTCATGCCAGAAGTGACAGCGCGCCTCTGTTTTCCATGTGATAATATTGTTGGTGGGTGTTGTGAGCAAAAGTTTCAGTGAATCATCAGATCTGTTTATAGTTTTCTACTCAGCAGATATTTAATTTTGCCTAATTACTTGTGCCAATTAATGGAGCAGCATGATTAGCTGTCTCTTCAGTGAATCTGTCATCCTGAGGTTGAACTGGAACTGCCCCATGCTTGAAATACTATTATTTTTCTGATCTGCACCCTCACTGAGCTCAGTGTAGCAGCATGTGAACTGGTTCCCCATCTATTGTTGGATCTGGTTGGAGTGGCCCTATAACTTGGTGCAACTCTCAAGAGCAGAGATGATATAGAGACGTGTCACAACAGTGAACTGGGGTGTGCAATACAAAGAAAATCCAATGTGCCCAACCTGGGCAATCAAGCTAAGCAGTCACATGAAGGCGCTTGTCAACTAAAGAAGTTGGCACAATCTAGCTATCAGCGTGTTCACATGAAAGGGTGGGTGTTGACAGAGTGTGACCAGTAAGAAATGCGAACCAGTCTACTGACATCAGGGCAACCGATTTTACAGAGAAAAGGTGAAGATGTTAAGTACATAATACAAGCTGAAAGTAACACATCTCCTAAAGACAAAGCAGCAATTTGAGTTTGCGTGGGTTTAAAGATGTTTGGTTATTAAGACTTAAAAAGAGCTGCTGTGTTGTTATAAAGTTCAACCTATTTGAAGTAAGGATGGAAAATAGGCAAAAATGTTGTCTGTAAGTTAGCTGGGTATCACAGCTCTGTCATTAAGACTGATTAGAGTTTGATGGATTCAAATTGTTATTCATTAATTTGATATGTAGATGTGCATAAGAGAGTTTTAGATTTTACTGTCTCAGATGCAGCCCTGTGGGGTTGAATGGTCTGAGAGAAAAGAATTTATATAAAAACAGAATTCAAATTTAGGTTTACTTGCATGTGCTTTTGATTTAAGATCAAAAAGTACAAGAAGGTTCCAAGTTTTAGGATCCTGTATTAATGCTTGTAAAACAATGGGATTGTTGTTTACACTAAAAAGAACCAATTATATGCTAAAATAAAAGATACTTCAAGCTGCTTTCTTAAAGAAAATGCTCAAATAAGTCTCCAAATATACTTGAGTGTGTACTAATAAATCACAAAGCCTTCCCAAGTAAAGTTTCTGTGTATCCTATCAAGTATAGCTTATAAAATTTAAGCTGCAGCTCTTCATGTGGATGTGTATTACCAGTCTGCAATCTGGCTGATCTAGGAATAAGAAAGTGTAAGAAATGTCACCATTTTCCCCTTCATATTTGCTTATTCAGTGCTCAGCTTGTGATATCAGTTAAATGTTTGCATTAGTTTATTTCAAAATGCAAATGCACAGTTTGGCATATAACATTCATGTTATGTTAAATATTTTTTCCATGTTTTTCTTCACAGTTTCAAATTTAAAAGAGAGCAAAAAAACAGGTAAGGACAAAAGATTTCCAGCACATGATCATTGGTTTCAGAACATTAAAAATGATGTGAAACTGTTACTCCATGACATCAAAGAGGAATATCCGGACCTAATTGCTTTGGGACATCATAGACGAAGGAGGAGAAAATTAACAGGACAAAAGCAAGAAAATGAAGTGAAGAGCAGAAGAGGGCAAAGAAAAACTGCATCAACTGAGTCCACGTCCAAAGAACATGAAACAATGGAAAGTGGCAGCAAAAATGCTTACTCCTGCAAGATTTGCAAAAAAGGTTTCGATACAGAATTTGGCCGAGATGTGCACGTACGATCACACAAGACGTGTCGAGGCTGCAAGAAAATCTTCCCATTTCCGAGCACACTGAGACATCATAAACGTAATTGTGCAAAACTCAAGAAATTGTTGGCAGCCAGCTCTGAAGGCAAACCAGCTGATAAAAGAGAAAACCGTACGGCAAGCAAAAAACAGGCCGCCAGTGAAGAGAGCACACGTTCCTCAAGCAGCAACAACAATAAGGAGGGAAATAAAAACGCGGGAAGGTACCCCTGCACGCACTGCAGCAAGTCATTTGATTTTCGGTTCAAGCTAATAGAGCACATCCGGATTCATACTGGTGAAAAGCCGTATTCATGCAGCATTTGTCAAAAGACGTTCCGCATTGCTCAATCACTCAGATTGCACATGGTGAAAAGACACAACGACCAAAACACGGAAATAAATGGAGACCTATATTGGACCAAACCTTTAGAAGAGATCGAAGAGAACACAGGGGGTTCAGTTTCTCCCCGCAAACACACGAGTGAGGAAATTGTGCAAAACAAAGAAAGGCATCAGTCAAAGAAAAGCTCCAGATGGCAAACAATGGGCGTGCGGCACAATTATGGCTTCATGTGCTTATCCTGTCACAAGGTGTTGAGGAGCAAAATAATCTTGATTGAACACTATCGCATCCACACAGGAGAGAAACCCCTAAAATGCGACAGGTGTCCTGCGATGTTTCGTACTAATGCGCAGCAGTACGTGCACAAAAAGAAGTGCCGCTCTCCACCGGCAGCTATCCAGTGCAAGAAGTGTGGGAAACAATTACCCTCACAAGAAGTTTATGACAAGCATGTGTCTAAATGTAAAAATTAGATCTTGTCTAAAGGACTAAACCAAAGGACTCCTCTAGTACCATATCGCGCGCTAACATCAGTACTAATTACTTTGAGTAAAGGTGTCATTACCTGACTGTGGACATTGAAACACTGGATTTTGTCTCTGGTGGCTTTAAATTAAACTGTACTGTTTGTTTGTTTGTTTGTTTGTTTGTTTGTTTTTGTTTAATACAATTACATGATTGTCTTTCATCTCCGGTGTATTTTAAAACAATACATAAAACATAATAATCCACAATCAGGTGACGTATGCTATCGACAAATTGGTATGAAGAAATGTCACTAAACTAAGAGTTACAGTTTTTTTAATCCACCTAAAACTTTTTTCCACTAATAACATGAAAATACATTTTGGGGTTTAAGAAGTGGTTCAAACTAGTGCAAATGTATACTAACCCTCAGGAATTTCAGTCTAAATACTTCTAAAGATGTTTTGGTTTTGTTTGGGTTTGTTTTAAATATATTAAATACCTCATAAATTGGGATAGTTCTGTACTTCAAAAGTTCTGTAAAACCAACATTACCTTAAAGCAGACCTGCACTTTGACCATAATAGTGACTGCAGTAGTTGTGGGAATGGATACTGAAAGATACATAGATCCCTGCTTGCTAAACTCTATTTTAAAGGCTTACCCTCTTGTTCTTGTTTATAACTTGAGCTAAATGCCATTCTTGCTGTTTTGTGTTTAGCTTGTCCTGTTTTTGTCAGCAGGAATTTGAGAAATCGCACGACTTGACCTTTCACATCATCCCAAATTGCCTGATGTGCTTGAGTGCTTGAGCTTTTCATGTTGACTGTATTTACTGGAAAAATCAGTTATTCTAAAGGTTCAACTTGTTTTATATCTGAAAACATTTCATTGTTCTGAGGTTTTGATACCTTTGCAATTTTTATACAGTTCTAAATATATTTTGTACGTTTGTTCACTGTTTTTGTTTTTTGTTTGTTTTGTCCAAGTTTACAAAAATATGAATGTTTTACCTTTTTATCTGCTCCAAACCAAATATGTGTTTTTATTTTGGTCGTGTGGGTTTTTCTTTTTAACCTATATGTAATAGGTGATCTTACAAGCCTGTTATACTTTTTCTTTGTAACCGGACTGTAATTGCTAGATTGAATCGTTGTCACTTTTAAATAAAACCCCTATTTTATACCTTTTGTCATTTATGTATTTAATATGAATTTAGAGAAGATTCAAATTGCAGCAATAGGGATTTTCGATGAATACAAATAAATGTGCTCTGAACCATTTAGCCTTGTTATCGCGAGACTTGCGGCGGTGATCACGTCGCAGTTACCAACCTGCTAGCTCAAGAAAAACTACATTGAGTGTTGTTTTAATGCTCAGTGAAGATATTTTCCCACCGACTACTGTCGGCCATTACGGTCCTGTGCTTTTGGTCGTTTCTTCTTCAGTTGTGCTGTGAGCTTCAGGGCTGAATAGTAAAGGCTACGCTTGATTGGCTCCCGTGTTTACACGTTAACCGGAGGTAACGTTAGCTAGCTCGGTGTAACGGCACTAAACGCCTTGCCTGGTCACAGCCAGTTTCTCAACGCTAGACTGAAGTTAACTATGTTTATACTCTTCTTCCATACAAACTGGCTTTTTACATTACAGCATATTGCTTGCCATCATCGTGTGTAACACTAGCAGTAGCTTAAGTGATAAACCATATAGGAGTTTTTGTGATTATTATAACATTACTATGAAGCAGTACACATTGTAGATATCGAGTTATAAATGCTGGCAGCTGTTATAAATGTCTGATGGCGTAATGCTGTAAATTGGCTGTTTAGTATGGCAGCATCTCATGGCAGTTCATAGATGCCACGGCAGAGGAGTGTATAGCGGTAGCCACGTCGTCCGTCTACTCCCTCTGGAGGCAAACCACAGAAGAAAACAGCAGTGGCAACCAGCTGTTGTCATTAAAACAGCATCCACAAAACAAAGGACAATGGAGTCTGTGAGGAGCGCTTTCCATGCTCAGCTGGCCACCGTCATGGACTCACTGCTGGCAGCAGCTGTGTGCGAGATAGCCAAGATCTTTGAGAGCAGCCTGTGTGAACAGCAGGCGGAGCTGGCGCAGAAAACCGAGGAGCTCTCCATCCTCCGGTGTAAGCTGGAGAAAGTGGAGAGGAGGCAGAAGGCAAAGGGTGGAGGGAGCGAGGAAGGAGAGATGTCCTCAGGAGACAGAGAGGGCAGCTTGAGGCAACAGACCCTGACAGGATCAGGTATTACAGCTGTCTTTGTCTGATTCAAGCTGGTTCATGAACAACTCAATTTGGTCATCGTCAGGTCATCGTCATCATATCTATACCTGCTCATCCCGTTATCAGCTCCATTGAACCTGTTGTGTTCATCCTTATGTAGACCTATTACCTACTGAATTAGTGCCAGAGATGGTTACAAATTACAGTTCTCTCGCACAGGACTGAATATGGGAAAAGATGTCTCTTCTCATTCTGACCCAGTAGAAGGAGTCAGCCAGAGCCTTGGTAAACTGAAGGAGGAGGTCAAAGGTCAGGATGGAGCTTCAGTAAAGCACGAGGTCAGACCCTCCCCTGCCTCTGTGTCATTCAGAAGTTGCCTGTTTTATTAAACTGCAGCAATTAAGTCTTTATGACTTCTTAACATTCACCTGCTAAACTTTTCCTGCCTTTTCTAAGTCTTATAGCTACATTTTACTTTTTCAATTCAGCGTGCTGGGTCACGGCCTGGCCTGGGGTCTTTCACAGCCCAAGCGCCAGAGAGAAGCCTCGCAGCTGGGGACGAGGTGCAGATTGATACCCTGACTGCTACACAAGCTAAGACAAAATGTAACTAAGTCACAATCTATTGCTAAAACAAGAGAAGCTATGAGAATAAATAATCAAAGCGAGAATAATAGTGAGAAGGCTGAAAGTAGCTAAATTGTGGGTGTTTTTTTTCTTCCATATTTCTTTGCAGTATCTCACTGGGATCAGAGCAGTCGTGGTGCAGACCACAGACCCCTTCAGGATCAAGCCTCTGCCCCATTTCTCTCCATCTCCCAGAGTGGGCGCTGCTCCCCCAGACCTGACCCTAGCCTAGCTCAACCAGGTGAGTGGTTACCTGGGTTGGACACCACCCGAGGTGGGGTGTCCAGTCTGGAGAACCTACAGGCAGACACAACCAGCTGCACTGGTGCAGCTAGCAGCAGCTCTGGCACAGATGCGCCCTGCTTCAGGCCTGGTTTTGGCTCAGATGAGACCAGTAACGAAGACGATGACAACTCTTTCCCATTTCTGGACCAGGAGCCTGAGAACCAGAACTCCAACCAGAATGCAGAGAGGGGGGCCCAGCAGGATCAATCCCAAGCCCCACCTGGTGAGTCACTATGGAGACCAAGAGACGAAAGGGGTGGGAGAGCCTCCATGAATAACACCCGGCGAGTCACAAATTTTGGAAACAGAGACCCTCTCCGACCCCAGTCTAATACACAGCTGCTCACTTTACGACACACAAACGCTCTTAGCCACAATCCAGCTTCAAGTGGAGGGAACGGCCGACCTTACACCTGCCCATACTGCACAAAGTGTTTTACGTACCCCTCCCACCAGCGCAGACACCTTTTACGCCACACAGGAGTCAGACTGCATCCCTGTCAGTTTTGTGAAAAGAGCTTCCTCACTCCCTCTGAGCTCACTGTGCACACTCGCACACATACAGGGGAGCGGCCTTTTGGCTGTGCTCAGTGTGGTAAACGTTTCGCCCGCAGCGGGAACCTGAGAGCACACCAACGAGACGTTCACATGGGGAAGAGGCCCTTTGCTTGCACAGAGTGCGGAAAGAGATTTGCCCACAGGGGAAACCTTAGGGTGCACAATCACAGAGTCCACCAAGGAGATCCCTACTATATGGATAACCAGCAGGAGCCTGACATAGTCCCAAATCCCATTTAAAAAGATTTTTTAAATTAAAAAAATGGATCTGCACTTTGAATTTCATTTGCACAATAAAATCTAAAAACTTCTTTGAAGGTTGCCTGTATTAGTGAGCACTTAAAATAGTTTAAAATACTTCAGATTTTTCTTTTATTTGTTTCTGTTTCGAGACAAGTGTTAAATTAATTATCCAAAGTTTAAGCTGCATTTATTGACCCACAGAATCAAAGTTCGTTTCTAAATGTTTTTTTCAGTTTTGACTTATAATTTTGGGTCCCGCAAAAAGAAAGCTTCTTATTTTGCTGTATTGTAAATGAGTAGATGTGATTTTCCAAGAATAAGAAACATTGGCTGCTGATGTGAAAAATGTAATAATAATGATTCTCCAGGCTGACTTTATCTTCCAGTGATGTTCTTCCCTGAATGTGGACAGTTGGTAAATGAATCCAAGCACCTTTTCATTATTTAATGTGACAAAACTCCAAAATAATAATAATAATAATATTTTTTGTAAAGCGAATAAAGAAAGACTAGTTGGTATTAGCTTAGGACATGTGGCATGCAGAGGTAGGATAGCACATCTGTTTCTTCACATTTGTCCTGTACTGCCTATCTCCTCAAACCATTAAGTTGAATGTATTGTGAAAAAAATGGAAATGTGTTCCTTCAACAAGTCCATAATCATGATATTAAAAAACAGTACTTTCCTTTAATCTTGTTTTTGCAAAGTGAAATTAAACACCGTAGTTATGCATTAACTTGTATTTCTCCTAAGCCTGAAAAATCACTTCACTTCAGTTTGGTTTTAGTTTGGCTGCACAAGTCTTTGTCAGACACTAGGGGGCAGTGCCAACACACAAAAGAGTTATAGAAACAGCTTTGGACAGCTTTGCACATTTTGATAGTGTTGCCCTATATTTCAGATCTTTTTCCCTGATGCACGCACTTGTGTCATCGTGCCATCTCTCAAGCTGTGCTTGTTAGGCAAAATCTAAACGAGAATACCTCGGCTACTGGGTTTAGGTGCTCAAGACCCAATTTCTCCTTAGCCGTTTGGCTTTAAAAGTGTGCAAAAACAGCAGTTTAATTATTGTCAGAGGGGCCATTCTATTTTTACTCCAGTCCATATCTTCAAAAGATGTGCTGAAAGATTTTGAGCCTTTCATAAAACTATATTTGCATATGCTTTTATGAACAACACCATAATAAGTCCCCGTGTGTGTTTTCTTCTCTCCATATAGTTCCTGAAAAAGTTACTTCCTAATTGTGGAAGTGAGTGGATACAGAACCCAGATGTCTCATTCTATGTAAAATGTTAAAAGGTATTTTTCACTCTTAATTATTTAAGTTAAATCAGAATCCATTAAAACTCGAAGTTGGTATGAAATATTCTCTGAGTTACTGCCTCTTTCATGTAGCTTAGGGCTGCAAAAAAGACAGAATTTAGTTCTAATAACACAAACTTAAATAACTTTAACCTCAAGCATGTCTTCTTACGCACAAGCCTAAAAATGCCTCAAGTGTGTAGGTTATGTGGAGGTTGATGGGATATTTGTTCGTGTCTCATCTCAGGAGCTGAGTGATGCCTGGCTGATTTCTGTGTATGTATGTATTCCCCAGGCAGCTGAGTCCTTGCTTTGCTCATGGAAAGATTACATTCAGTGACCTCCCATCCCCCAAAAGGTCACCTGTGTCCGTGTCTCCCTCTGGGTTTTGTGCTCACAGTTGTGAAACGAAAATAAATCCTGACATTTGTAACAAGTGAACAACCAATTCTGAAGTGAAGCTTATAAAGGACAAAGAGAAAAGCAAGCATGAGGAGTTTTGTGTTTTACTTTATTTGTATTTTTGAATTTGTGAGTCAGATAAGGGCCAGTGCGCCTGTGTGAGTGAACTGCTGTTAATGTGAGCCAATTGAACCCCCCTACTGTGTAAAGCTGCAAGCTCTTACGGTCCTTTTCGGGGCATGCAGTGTTTAAGTACTGTATTTATGACTGCAATGTCAAATGGTAAGCCAAATCTATACATAGACTCAATAAAGGGTTGTGTATATGTGCTTGCATCAACAGGCAGTCAGTCACACAGGCTTTGCAGTGTTTTCTGTTTGTATATTTAGTTATGTGTAATCCCCTTTCTGGTATAAGCAGCTTTGCCCCAGTGGGTAAAAGCAACAAATGAACAGCTGAGTAGTCTGGAAAGACTATACAGCATTACTGCTTTAAAACTATGCGATAAAAGGTTTGCATAAAGGCAAAATATATATGCAGATATGCTCTAGACTATAGTGCTCTCTGGCATTTCAGCCCAAGTCTTAATAGCTCCATAGTCCATTTGCCCAGTGACCTGATTGGGTAGAAATTTAATTGCTCTCACAGTTGGCACAGAATAATAACTATATAGTGTCATTATGATTATAGTGTTGCCATTCTATATTTCAGCAGGGATCAGGCCATAATGTGCTCACCATCTTTCAGATTATTTGTCTTTAAACTGCTGTACCTCCAGCCACCTCCCTGCCGTAGGTCCAAAGAGTCATTCCATCATCATCCCATAATCCACCAGGAGTTTAAACGATCCCCCTGACACCCAGTGAATGCGCCCTCCTCCCCAAACATGTCATGCAGATGAAAAAATGAAAAGAATAATTTTCCCCCATTGACATATCAGTCAAATGCAACTGTGGAGGATGTTTATTTTTATAGATGTACTCCTCTCTTTTTCATTTTCAAACATTTTCTTGTTATTCTTATGGTTGTATTTATGTGTTACCAGTTTCTTTTAATGTGTTTCTGTCTGTGTGTACGCGTTTTGAAGCCATGAGGGATTTAGCACTGCCCCAAGGCTGTTCGTAATCTACCCAGTCCCACCACTCCCCAGGGGCTGTGGTTTCATGCGGGTTGCCATTACTGTAGTGAAACCCCCCCTTTAGGGGATTGCAATGCTGTCTCCAGCTCAAGGCACTGAGTTGATCCATCGTCTGCGGACTGTGTTTAAGCACTCACTTAATGTGCTAATAGTGTTAGACTGGGGAGATGCTGAAGAGCTTTTAACTTTCATCAGCTAAAGCTTTGTCTGTTAGAAATGCTGATTTCATGGCTGCTGAGTCGAAATTGTAAAATATTACGTGAGGTTCTGGTGTTTGATAGCAAGAGCTTTTTATCAAAGAGGCTGATGGGATTGTTTCCATAGATAAAGATGATGCCTACATGGAACCTGAACCAGGGTGGGGGACTCAGAGGGTCACAGGTAGTGGACGGAATCTCCTTCAGGCGCTGGGTTTCACTGAGCCTCTTCACATGCTGGGGTCACAGAGCGTGATGGAGGAGTGGAGTGGGACTACATTATCTTTCCCTTTTTGGAGTTCCTGTGTGTGTGTATGTGTGCGTGAGAGTCTGCACGATTGAGTGTGTTCTCCATAGGCTGCTCTTGGGTTGCTAAGCAACTCTGTGTCTGCACGGTGAAGTGGGGGTGGGAAGGAAGAGAAGCACCAGGTCAAGAGAGGCAGACATAAGCGTCGCTGCTTCTGATTGGATCTACCAGTGCTCCTGATGAATGATGCTGATTGTTATCATATTGGCTGGGTGTAGGCCTGAATCATGTTGGGATATCAAGGTCCATCACCTCCCTTCTTCAGTCATTATCTCTATCAGTATCTGATTCAGATACAGTCCGTTCACCTGTGAGTTTGTGTGTATAAAAAGTGTGTTTTTACTTGAATTAACACAGGTACAACCACACTACACAGTTTAATCTAATACATAGGTCTTAATTCCCCTAATGTCACATTTTAGATACAAGTGTTTCACGTTTGCAAAAGCAAAAACAGGAGGAGAGAGGAGAGAGTTTAGCGATTCAGTTGTTTTTGATCTATACAGGAAATGTTAGGAAAGGATGGGCACGGGGACTATTTTATAGTTTCCTTTCCATACTAACAGATAACTAACCAATTTTGAGTTAAACAAAAATCAGATATTCAGGCAATTCCCCTAAATGAAAATACCAAACTAAATAATGAACCTATGTGGGAAAATTTGGGGTGTTTTGCTTGAACAGAGACTGACTTTTAAAAGCAATGTGGTCATTAACATTACTCTGATGTAACCTTTGTAATTAGGGGTTTTGTTGTTTATTGGATGGCTTCTGCAAGTAAGCTGTCCCACTTTATACGGGGCTACAAAGCATTTCTGTCATTTGTCCCAGATCAAACATGCCTCACGAGAAACGTGTTGCTCCTAAGGAAACATGCATCCAAACTGAGACCTCAGCAAAAAGTACCTGAGAAAACAGTTACCAGTTTTAACATGTATTGCAACAGAAGAAGGGACTGCATGCGTGTGTAAGAAGATTTTCACATAAGATCATAATAACAAATGTGCATTTGTGCATATTTAACCTGCTTATATGAGACATATCACATATATCCCATCCATATTTAGCTTCTTGAGGTCTAGCAGTCTATTAGCGGGTGTCCTGTGCAATGAATATTGCATCATGTGTGATTCAGCAAATCAGATCTAAACTGTTTACTTCATTTCAGCTAATTCTGTTGTCTCCCACTCACAATCTAATATCCAGGTTGTGATCACTTCAGTCTTTCCTCAGAACAATGTTATATCTTGTCCTTGTCTTACTCACTAGAAATGGCACTAATAATTTTTCATGCCTCCTTCACTTGGATGTTTTGAATAATATTAACAGAGTCTGCAGGGGTGTCCCCACCGTTTCTACTGAAAGAGATAGTGAGAGGACACAAAACAGCTCAGATTCTCTGTGTAGGGCAACGAGTCCAATTAAGGCAGGGAATGATGGGTGGTCACGCTCTTCTGTTACCAAGGTTACAGGATGGGTCCAAAGCCAAGCCTTGACAAAAGGCACCGTCTCTACAGACAGAAGAGACACCCAAGGCCACACAGCCAGGTCCAGGGTCAGGCAGAGCATGGAAACAAGGAAAAGCTGGACTTTAAATTTGCTGCAGCTAAACAAAACTGCTGTAAGTAAGGTGATAATGATAATTACTGTGTGCGTGTTTACTCGTGTTTCCACCTGTTGTAATGATTTGTTTTTCCAACCATAAAAAGTAAACAAGAGGACACTGTAAAAAGTGTTTTAAGCTCTATTATACCTGTTCTTTTATTTTTCATTAATTTACTAAAAGTTCTGACTTTAATCTTAGAATCCTGAGACAAAAGTCAGAATTCTGAGAAAAAATGTCAGAACTTTGACACCCAGTGTACGCTTTATTAGAAAAAAAGTCAGAATTCTGACTTTAATCTCAGAATTCTAAAATTAAAGTCAGAATTCTGAGATTAAAGTCAGAATTCCAGAAAAGAAGAAAAAAAGACATGCCCACTTTTTTTCCCCAGTGGCCCGAATCCTCTTGCTTAAATGTACTCTTTACCATTATAGGGAAAATTGCACTGTTGAGGCACAAACAGTTACCTTACATTGGTTGAAAACAGAAGGACTTTGTCACATTTACAAGAATAAAGGTGATTAGTAGTAGTGCCAAAGTTTAGTTTTGCAGTTCGATGCTTTTCATTTGCAGCTTTATAATTTCTCACATCAATTCCTCTTTTGGTCTTGTCATAAGTGCTGTGGCAGGGTATTACTAAAGGTTAATACTTACCCTACTTTTGGATGAGGTCTGTGTAAGCACAGTAGTCCCGCCAACCTGTTGTAGGGACAGCCAATCAGAAGGAATTTGGAATAAAGGTAGGGAGGCTTTAAGGGGAGAGGATTTAACGTGTCTCCTTTTACACAGTGAATAAACCAAAGGGCTGGAAATTCCCAGTTTCAGGGACTCTAGCAGAGTCATGATCTAAAAATGCCATTAGTCCACTATAATATGTACAGGTAGCTACACCTATGCATGGGAAAAAAAGGGGTTTGTGGTATATTTTATGCTGGCAGGGGGCACAGAGAAGGTCAGATATGGCAGCAATGTGTGGCGCATTGCTCATCATTGGTAAGTGGTGGGTGGGGGAGGGCAATGCTGGCAGTCTTGGAGTAAGTCAGATAAACAGCTCTTCTTGTTCACTGGGAAGGGGGAAGGTTAAATCCTGGTGGCAGACAGCCAGCACCAGTGATGACACCAACTGTCACTGGCAGCCCCTCACTCCCTGCTGCTGTGCTAACTCCACTGTCTGTGTGTGTGTGTGTGTGTGTGTGTGTGTGTGTGTGTGTGTGTGTGTGTGTGTGTGTGTCCACTCGAGCATTGGTGTGTGAACTGAAGTGCTATTTCCTTTAGCGTGTGGTCATTTTTGATCCCCCGGAGTAAGGATGGGTAATGTGGTTGATAAGCGCAAGTGGAACAGCTGTTTAATGAATCCCCACAACTCTGTAGAACAGCTCATCTGAAGCATTTCATTCATGCTTCATATTTATTTATTTATTTGGTACTTTTCTTACTGGGCATTACTGTGCTTTGCTGTATGGCTACTGTGTTAGTAGTGTGTCAAATCATTTGTCCAGCACATTTGCTCAGACAACTTTGTTTACACTGTCTGCAGCTTATAGTAGAATACACATCATATGAGGATATAGAAAAAGTATTTCAAGGTAAAATGTGGATGGACAGAGCTAGGATAGTACGATGTGGAACACTTTGTAGAATGGTAACTTGATAAAGTTATTTTTAGACACAGCTCAAACTTGTTAAAACAAACAAACTAAATTATTGCCTGTCCCTGCTTTTTAGTGTGTATTAACTGACTGTATTAGTCTGTCTGCTACTTCAGTTTTGTCTCCAGGTAAAGGCTATAGTCGTCACTCTTCTGTTGTTCATACTGAGCACATAGTCAGGCGAAACACTCTCCTGCTCTCTCTGCTTTCTCTCCCATTAATCACAACCTTATTAGACGCTGTACCACTTCCGTTCTGCCACCCACTCCTCTATCCTCAGCTTCTTTATCATTATTAATCACCTGCATTCAGTGGTCAAGCAGATCTGTAGTCTGTGATGATTGGCTGTGCTAGACAGTGGGCGGGGCCCTCGCTGATGCATCATACACAGTACCAGCACAGCAGAAAAGCTCCTCTCTTGCCCTCCCCCTTCCTCTACCTCTCACTCTGCCTTTCATACATACGCCAGAGCACAGACTGCAGCAGAACGCAGGACCAGAAGGATTTTCCTTCTCATACTGGAACAGTCGAGAAACCAGTGGGACAGAGGTACAGTTAGCCAGTGAGGAGGAAAAAGACATTATTCATAGAGGATCCACTGAGGAGTACCTGCTTTTAAGCTGCCAAAGTGAGTGGTTGTCCCTTTGCGTTCATCCCCACTGTGTATGTGTGTCCATGCGTGTGAGTTTACTGCAGAAGCAGCAGCAGCACTGCAGATGCCACGATCAGGGACTCTGCTCATCCCTCTTTCCCCTCCCCCCATTCTCCTCCTCCTCATCTCCTCTTCTTCTGTTAGAGCATCCATTAAACAAGCAGGGACTTTTCCCATTTCTGAGTGCGCATTGATTGTGTATGTTGCATGTGTTTGTGAGAGAGCTGAATCGGTCCGGCCACACCTGGACGCAGCAACTGCAGGGGGACTCGGAGTGCGCTTGATTTTCCTTGCCTCATGACTAATGTGTGCTCTTGTGAGGTACAAATCAAGCTCACCACTGGTAGTTTTTGAACTGTTTCCAAATGATCCCCTTTCTGCAGGTTTGCATCTGGCTCTCAGAAGCACTTCTGTGGACTCCCTGGTGCATCCATCCCTCTTTTGGGGCTGCCCCACTCCCTCCCCCTCAGCCTTACTTAAGTATAGGATGACAAGCTGTGCGCCCCTGTGCTGAGGAGGCGGGCAGCAGTATGGGCACTGTGCTGAACGGCATCCCCACCACCATCCCCTTCGCCACCAATCTGCCACCATCACGCTGCCCCACCAAGACGGGCACTCCCCCAGGCCCCGCTGATGGGCGAAGACACTGACTCCACCCCAGCTCTCAACCACCACGGCTTCCTCCCCGACCACAACTATGTGACTGAAGGTAAGAAGATGACACAGGAAGCTGTATGTGTCTGTTCTTTGTATTGAAGTATTTCCTTCAGGCAAGTGTGTATCTATGTATTGAACTTTTGGAGTGTGAGTAAGACAGAGTGCGTGACAAAACTAGCTCAGGGCAGCTTCCTAAGCTTCTATAAGCTCTGTGTTAATTATTGTTCAGACAGGAGCTGCCCTAGTCACCAAAACATTCTTTGTCGCAAAATTATATCATCTAAGGCAACTTTTCCCCTCCTCTCACACTATTTCCTTTTCCCCACCCGGCACTTTTCATTCATTATTTTGTTTATGCTACTTTGTGTTACACAGCTATTTTGTCACACCGCAGGGAGGAATTGATCTGGCCCATGCCAGAGTGTCTTCACTTTTGTCTCCAGTTGTGTTTGTGTGTCAGAGAATTTTCCAGAAAAACGAGGCATAAAAATTCCACCACACTGTTTTTGTACTTGCATTGCATGTCGGCTCTTGTATGTGACGCGCGTGTTCTCCCTGTTTGCTCCCCCACTCTTCTATATAATTGGCTCAGGTGTCAGATTGAATACATGATCTAAGGCAGGGGGTATATTGACAAACCCAGCAGCCTACAAAACTGTACAAACCACTGAATTTCTTTGGTTTCTTTATAAAGCATAAAGGAGATGGATTATGACCGTGGATAACCACGTTCTACTTATCTTATTACCACCACTAATCTTACCTGCATGCTGGCTTTACCTGTCTGCTTTCCTGCCTCGTCTGTCTGTTTCTTACACTCAGCTCATTGTTCGCTACGCGCCTTAGACCTGAACAGCGGATTATCATTTTGGGGTCATGAACGTGTTGCGAGCTTATTTGTGATCCTCCTATCACTGTAGAAAGGGAATTATGCTTCCTCTGTGTGTGCTGTGGCATAATTTCCCCTTGCACAGAAGCACATGCTGTAGTCAGGGGAGACTGTAGTGCTGCCTGTTGATTGTGCAAATACTCTTGTGTGTATTCAACACACCACTGAAGATTACATTTGTGCATGTCTTTGTCTGTATGTGAAGGTGTGCTTTTCTGTTTCTTCTTACATATACTGTGTTTCCATTAGTAAATTGTTTCAGGAAAAAGGTTTTTAGTAAGTGACTGGTAAAAGAAAAAGAAAAATTAGCCTTAATACCCCTTAATACCTCTCGACACCCATCCATTATTGCTATAGTAACAGCCAGCAATGCTAAACATGCTGCTTTTCATGCTTGGCCAGAGTGATTGGCAGATCATCTCCACCCACCAATAATGGCAGTATTAATTATTCCACACACACAGGAAGTATTCAGGACTGAATTGCTGATGAGCTCACACCAAGGTGGACACTGCTCAACACTGTTGGTGTGACGGGCCGTGCAGCACATTGTGAGCTTTAATGGAGAGGACGTTCAGGAGTTCCCCAGATGATCAACAAATATTTCTTCTGTCGCAAAAAAACAAAAAACAATAAATCTGGGAATCCACTCCAACTCCCTCCACCTTTCGTCCATGTTCACCCCATCCCCCTTCCGCCTCCCCATTTCCACCTGCCCCTTTTTCCCCCGTCTGGTCTCTAATGCAACACACAGCATTGTCGGGTGCTGAAGTGGCACAATTGCCTAACAATTATCCAACAGTGCTCTAAAGACTGCTCAAACACAGTACGCGTGTCTGAGGGAAAACCGAGCTTGGTATAGACACACAGAAGGAGATGGTACATGTGATTTTTATTCGTGGGTTTATTTTGCTGTCTCCTGTGTGTGTGCCTGTATGTGTGTGTTTCCATCTTTCTTTCTTTTCTTTTTCCTGTGTTTACATTTATATTCGTGTGTGTGCATCTTTTTGTTAGTTCAGGTTTGAATTTGTGTGGATGTGTGTCTGCAAGTGTTGTGTCTATGTGTGTAAATGTGTGTCTGTAGATCTTCTAGTGGGGATTCCCCTCCCCTGTAACTCCTACAGGGGAGGGATGCTTAAACTCCCTCTTCCTTGCAGTCCCTCCTCTCTTGAATTACATACATTGCTTACTCCCCATCGTCCACAAACTTCCCTTGCCTTCAAAAGTATCTCATTTGGTTCAATGAATCGAGTAACAAATTCAAATTTTTGTCATTTTTTAATTAACCCCATTATTATCCTATGCCTCTATATGTAAGAGTGCCCATTATTAATTATTATTATTTACTCGAGCAGAAATTGAAAATAGAAAAATCACTAAATGGTCATATAACAATTCCACATGTATCTCTAAAAATGAAAACTGTGTTACACTGAATATCTTTGGATGTTTGCCCTGTTTAGTAACTTGTAATGGGGAGATTTGATTATGTTCCACATTATATGTCATTAAAGACTATTCTAAGGCAAGTTCTGAGTCATTAAAGTAATTGGTCACGAGGGAAAATGTGACCGAGTAGCCTTTCCCTGGGCCATGCACACTAATGATTACCTGGAAAGCTAAATGAAAGTGAATAAACAATACATGCTTAAGACTTTGTCCCATTAGCTTCCTGTGTTCATCCTTCATGTGTTGCTAGCTTTTCCCACCAAACCCAATATGTTATTCTGTGATCATGAATACACCACCAGCTGATTTTCTTTGGTGAGTACTCATGACCAAGTGTGGTAATGTAGTAACTCAGTCCCTACCCTTAACCCCGCCTTCAACCCCCTTTGCTGCCCTGGTCCTTTTTCCTTCTTATTTTCCTTCCTTCCTCACCCTCTGCTTCCCTGTTGCCCTCCTCCCTTCCTTCCCCCCTCCGTCCATCCTTGCTCCTCTTGCAGGGCTGCTCCTGGCTATAGCCTGAAGAGCTCCGCCCCATCCTGTCCACCCCTCTCCACCCTGGAGTCCTCCCCCAGGATGTTGAGCCCCATCCAGGTCCTGTGCTCCGACATCACTACCCTTTCTCTGGAGCCTGAGCCTTTTGCTTCTTACACTGAAGGTGTGTGCTCTATCCTCTTCTATCCCGAAGGTCATATCTATGTCACACAAATGTGCCACATGACCCCAGTGTGAGATGTGAGAGTTGTATGTGTGCACATCTGTGTGCTAATGGCTCCATGTGAGAGTGTGTGAGTGTTTGAAAGAAGTGTGTGCGTGTGTGTGTGAAGGAGTAGTTTGAGTCAAGTGCATTTCCATGTGAGTCTGACTGTTATAAATATCTTAAACATCACTTTGTCTCTGTCTGTCTGCCTCATCCTTTTTTGTGTGCCACTATTTTTATATCCAGCTCTTTATTTTTATCTCAGTCTGCCTGCTCGGATTGTATGTATGATTGATTTCTTTAAATAGTTTGACCAGATGACACCCCGCCTCCTTCAAAGCATTGCTATCTTAAAAGCATTGCTATCTTTCTTCTATTTTATACTGAGGGAGAAAACACACGGGCACTTCACATCCATGAAAACGAGCACACACGGAATAAAATCAAATCTGTGTAGACATTCACACAAAGGCCTGGAAATGCATTTTTTTCCCATTCTCATTTCATTCCATCACCTTTATTAATGTGTCGTCTGTAAAATGTCTGAAAGTTGTGAAAAAAGCTTTGAATTTATTGGAGAATTGCTTGGTTTACTTGACAAGCAATCCATATAATTGCTTTGCTTTGTGAAACACTACAGACAACAGTTACATTTAATTTCCAAGAAGATAAAATCAGTGAATTTTCTGCATTTTGTGCAAAAGAAATTTAGGATTGACTGATCTATTAATGCAAATAAATGTAGAAGGCCAGAGGAATGCATTAAAAGGCAATTCTGTTTGTTTTAAAAAAAAAATATGAAGGATTAATTTTTCAACATTTATGAGCTGTCGGAACATATTCTGAGTTTTCAATATCACTGGGGTCAGACGGGGTGTAAACATACTAAGCCTCTCATCTTTTTTTCATGCTAGTCTCACAAATCTGCCGAAAAATAGATTTTTTTACAATCAAAAATGAATCACAAGCAGCTTTGAGAACACGTGTAGTCAGAAGAAGCTCCTGCAGCTTGGTAAAACCGGATTACAAGTGTATAGTCTACAGGCGCAGCAGCTCGCTTGTTTTGTAATTCTAATTGTTTATATCTATAACCATTAGGCTCACACCAGCTCCTCTATTCTGCTGATATTTGTGCAGAGAAATGGCAGACTCCCTGCTGTGCTGGGCTTAAATCACTCCTCTCCACACATGTGCATTTCTAACAAACACATGCGCCAGTTCTTCTTCCCAGATAACTCCAAAACTGCAGGACAGGGATCAATTTGCCATCTCCCTCCGGCAGGCTCTCCCCTCCTCCTCCCTCACTCCCTCCAACCCGTCTATTTCTCTACAGGGTAATTGAGTACACACACTTGTGCACACGTATGCAGGAAATGCGTGGTGCTTGAGCTACAGCTCACACACACACACACACACACACACACACACACACACACACACACACACACACACACACACACACACACACACACAGATGCATCTCCTGCTGAGTGGTGGCTTGTCCCTGCTTTTAAGGAGCGTATGTTTTTGGCTTGGCTCTAATGGTCCGTGTTTACCCAGACCTAAGATATCTATAATTGGACCTGTAGGATGTCTGCTTCCCTTTCTGCCCCCACACCCCCCAAAACAGGAATTCTGCCTCCCTGTGTTTTTACCTCCACCCTGATCTGCATCTTCGAACTGACAATTAAATTAACTGACTGATCACTTCAGTTCTATCTGTCAGCTATTTTCACTGCTAATGTTGTGAGAAAACTGTGACATCTAAAAAATATTTGCTTTGTTCAACCAGCATCCCAAAAATTCAAGCCATACAATTAATAACAGTTAATTTTGTATTTACTATGCTGTGATTTTTAAGGCACTGCTGTCCGTAAACACTACAGTGTTTGTGTATTTGGTGTTCATACCCTGTGCCTGTTTTATATCTTTCTGTATCATTGGGTTCATTCATGTTTGTGTGTATTTTTGTGCTGTATGTGTGAGCGCATGCACTTGCAGTCACAGTGTGTTCCTTCAGCTTCTGCAGTGTGGCAATGAGTCAGACTGCTGATGCTAATGGACAGTCTGTGGGAGAGACAGACTGAGGAAGCTTGCTGCACTGTAGCACACTTATCCACAAGACAAAAACCTACAGCTTCACAATGGCACACACATTGCCTTTACACACAAGTGAACTGGACAGCAATACTTCTTGGGAGAGAACCACAGTGATCATGATGGTAGTTATCTCTGCAGTTGTTGCTTAGATTCTTATTAGGTGTTTTTCTCCTCTATTAAAAAGAGTGAAAGACACAGATGGGTGTGTGTTTTGTGTGTGTGCACAAAAAGGAAACAGAGGAACAAAAAGACCAGAAGAGGATCCAGGTTGAGAACAGACTGAGGCTGAGCCAGGAGAGAGTGTGTGCTCCATATTTTATTCAGCTATACTGTGTGCCGCTCCTGTGGTTTTGCTTAGCTTAGCTCTTTCTGACTGTGACCTGACTGGAGACACAGTTGTCTGTATGCATCCAGCCTCTCACTCACGCACGGAGCATTAAGCTCACACATTTTCTTTGCCTTATTTTATGCACATGTGCATGTAAAGCCCCTCTGGTGCACATATGCGCGTTTGTGAATTGGACTGCATACACAGGGGTCTGCATGTCTGTGTGCATCCCTTAATTATCTGCCTATCCTCAATTAGGATCACAGCGTCTGCTTCATCTCCTGGTATTAATTTAGCAACATTTGTTAGTGGACAGAACTAGAGCAGCATAATTATTTTACCACGCTCCTTCTTCCTGTGAGGGTTGGATTGCTGAATCCCACTTCCTCCTTCACCAGATTCCATATATGGCTAACCTTTACCAGCACCGTCTCCACTGGTTGGCTCTGCTTGTTACTATGGCAACCGCTACACACTGGAGGAGCCCCACCACCACCACTATCACCACCGCTGCCTCAGCTTCCTAGTCCTTTCCCTTCACCATCCTTTCCATTTTACCACCACCAGCATCACCACTTCTTGTGCACACTAGGCAGCAGAGTGCTGTGGGGGAGGGATGAGAGAGGGAGAGAGGAAGAGAGGTGAATGTGCAGAGACAACCAAGAAGAAACTGAGACAGAGAAATGGGGCAAAGAGAGAGATTGGCAAACAGGAGATTAGAGATGACAAAAGAACATGTGGGTTGAAAGGGAATGAGAGAGAGCCTAACATTGAGGGGGAAATTGTCACCGAATAACAAGAAAGGTTCTGCAGCATCTGAGAGATCAAGAAAGTGTGTGTAATAAAGAAAGATGACTGAAGTAAAGAAAGAGGTAAGAAGTGATACACAGAATGTATGAGGGTGAATGAGGTTGTGTTGTCGTGGAGATTGAAGAGCAGTCCCCGCCTTTCCTCATCATAAAATCTCTCTTTCTCAAGGCCACAACAAAATAGGCAAGGCTACAGCTTTGAATCACTCCGACTCAATAAATACACTCTCCAAGCTCTATTTTTATTACAGCAAAGCTTAGTAAGAGCCATGTTCTTTTCTACCAACACCATGTGCTGTATAGAGAAATCCAGTAGACGCTGCAATGCCTTGTTGTTATTTTTGTGGTCAGCAGTGAATTTTCAGTTGCAGTTTCAGGGTTTTTATCATGATTATTTCCATACTCGGTCAGTGTGTATGTTTAGGTCAGCAGCCCAGTGCGATGCACAAGTTAAACAGTGTTATGTGGGACAGAAACCGAGATTATTGTTGAGATAACTGGAGAAGTGTTTGTTAATGCATTAAATGTCTGGCTGTTGTCAGCAGTATAAATCATCATCTACCTCTTCATCATCTTCTGTGGGGTCATCACAGTGTTTCATCTGCTTCCGTCTCGCCCTATCCCTAGCAGCACCATCTATCACAACAAGCCTCTGCATGTCCTTCTTGACTGCATCCATGACTCTTCTCTTGTTTCCTTCTGCCTGGCCTCTTGCTTTGTTGCCAAGCTGCTAACCTGAGCTATCCCTCTGATATATTCATTTCTATTATTGTCGGCTACTCCAAATGAAACTGAGAATGTTTTCTACTCTGCCACCGCTTGGGCTCCTGTATTTTTGTCAGTGCCAAACCACACATCGTTGCAGGTCTCACTACCGTCTTGTAAACCTTCTGTTTCTCTCTCACTGCTATATTTCTGTCACAAATCACCACATGTCTCCACCCACTCCACCCTACCTGCAAACTGTTCTTTACCTCTATTGTGCTCTATTCATTGCTTCCGATGGTTTTTAAACTTTACTACCTCTGCCTCTTGCAGTATCTCTCTCTCTAATTCACACCTATGTATTCTGTCTCGCTTCTACTGACTTCCATCCATCTTTTCTCCAGTACATATCTCCACCTCTTTAGGTTCTCTTCCACCTGCCCCCTACTCTTAGCAAAGGGCTAACGCCTGCAGTAAGATTAATTTAGTAAAAAGAAAAACCATGATGGCAAATGTAAAAACAAATGAAAACAGCCTACATCAGCACATCTAGCACTCCATAGTCATTTGTTACTTATTTTTTGTTCTTTAGATTAAAAAGAAAACAATTTGTGGGTTCGTGAGAGGTAATATGTTGGAACTGTTTCTCGTTCAGCTGCAGTAAGTTTGTTGATTTGCTATTTGTTGAACTTCACACTATCCTAAGTGAGGTTTATGTTACTTCCCGAATAAAGGACTATAACAAAACAAATGATAATAGAGTAAAATATATATATATATATTTTTAAATGTGTCTGTTCACAATGGCATTCGTGATCTTGGAGGAATAGTACTATAACTTAGCCAAGCTTCCTGCCGGGTCAGTTACATACCTTCTCATCACTCATCATTTTTACCAAACCTTACAGTTTAATCTATCCGAAAGAGGTTTAAGCACAGATACTTTCAAGCAGCTTTGTCTCTAAATCTATTGTATGTTTACAACTAAATCTCCAATCTGCTGCACAAAGGCAGAGGTGAAAGGAGGACAAGTGAACGGAGGAACAGGGAGCAGATTACATGCAAAGCTGAACCACACACAGGTCCCGCTCACACGCTCTTCTTTTGACGACACAACTGTGCGCTTGTCCGTTTCATGTTTTGTGTATTGTGTTATACAGAATGGACCACGTAAAGCACTGAGTCACCGCACTAAATGCTAAGTGGATAATAATGTGCCGATATTTCAGCGCTGTAAATGAGCCATTGGGTTATTGTTTAGGGAGCGATGGGAGCTGTGAGGTAAATATACAAATGAATGTTATATGAAATTAGCGATTAAAACTCACTGTGTCGTGACTTTAAACACGCAGTTGTTTATGCCCTTAATAGAGACCAAGGAGTACGCATTCACCCCAGCATAAAAACATGAACCCGAGTGACTCTGTAGTCTTGTACGTCATTGTGTATGTATCCTAGTGGAACACAGAAAGCACCTGTGCCTACTGTGAAACAGCTGTGTGTGCGGTTGATTTCCTTTGTTTTCATGTACTTGCATGTTCTTTATAAAGCTCATTCTTAAACTTCAAGCACAGTTATGCAACAGTTATCAAATATTGTCTCATTCCAAACATGAATTTGCATATTTTAATCCACTTACATGTTAATCCACTGACTGTTGATTTGGTTTAATAATTTAGTGCGAGATGAACATTATACAGATGAATGATGATGTGCGGCTAATGGCTACTCCTTCTCTCTCTTTCACTGTCATTTCCACTCTCATACTGCACATCTCCTTCTCTTCTTCTCTCTCTTTCTGCATTCATCTTTGTCTTTATACTTCCAGCTGATATAATCTCCACTGTTGAGTTTAACCACACTGGAGAGCTCCTGGCCACGGGAGACAAAGGGGGCCGTGTGGTCATCTTTCAGAGGGAACCTGAGGTACTTACACATGCGCACCACACCAACCCTGACACACTTGCACTCATGCAGCACGTTCAGATATAACATTTTTCATTTGAGCTGTAAGGGCAGCAATGAATGCACTTGGTTCCCCTCCAGCTACACTCTATATTGGTTGATAAATACTTGATGTCCCTGCTGTGTCAGAGAGTGTGTCATTATAGCTGTGCGGAGTCCATGCCAAGCAGTTTCTGATTAACATCGAGGTGATGGAACATGCACATCTTTCACTTTCATCTACCTTTTTTTCTCTTTCATTTCCTTTTCTTTTCATAGAGCAAGACTGAGCCCTTCTCCCAGGGAGAGTACAATGTCTACAGCACCTTTCAGAGCCATGAGCCCGAATTCGACTATCTTAAGAGTCTGGAGATTGAGGAGAAGATCAATAAGATTCGATGGCTGCCTCAGCAGAACGCTGCACACTTCCTGCTTTCCACCAATGGTGAGAGCTTCCTGCATACACACCCTGGAGAAAACTGGAAGCTGATGTGATTGATATTTTCTACATTTGCTGTGAACCACTTTAAATGATTGCTTTTTCTGAAGGCATTATCTAAGAGCATGTTTCTGAGATACTGTTGCTTCTCCCTTACCCTTTTACACCTGAGCACTGCCAGACTGTATCTTATTAAAATAGTACCTGTCTTCTTAAAAAAATTAATGAGTGTGACCCACTTTAAAGCTCCAAACAGCTTTAATGGCAAGGCCTCCTAAAACTACTATATGTTGCGTGTCACTTCTTTTTGATTTGCCATTGGAGGTCTTCCATTTCACAGGCTCTCCTGTATTGTTGTAAAGATGCTATGCTCTCTCAAAGTCAAAATTTTGCCTCCCAATTACCACTTGAAGATAAATTTGAATTTGCCCCAATGTTCCTTACCCAATGAGGTTTTTAGGATTGTGGCGCTGTTACTGATTGAACTGAAAAAAAAAAGCCTTTGGCTTAAGGAGTTAACATGTTTGTGTGGGTGAGGAACGTCTCGTAATTAAGATCTTAAGTCAGAAGCAGATTTTCCCTTGCCTAATCGCAGACGAGTTTCTGTTTGTGTTGCAACTCTTCTCTGTAGTACATTAGGATGTGAGGTTACACTCTCATTTTATGGCTGGAATACCGGTACTTATTTTAGTTTATATTTACCCTGAGAACCTGAGTATTGATTTTTTTAAAGTACTTTATCATTTATAATTGAAGGCATGAAATATGTAGGACCTGCCTCAGCAGCTGAGTAGCAAACATGCTGACATGTTTGTTGTTGCTATTTTCTCAGTATAATACAAAGAGTCCACGCTTCCTTACCAACCTGACTGTGTGATAAATTAGTACATAATATAAATGTTTGTATTTTATTTTTTTTTATTACGAAACAAAAACAGTTTACTGTAAGTTTTAATGATTGTAGCTTTGATTGTGATGAAATCCCATATTGGTCTCTGGGATTGTTTTTAATCACATCTAGGTAGAGTCTCTTATTATCAAAGCATTTCAACAAGCACCTTTATCTGATTATTTAATGGCCCTGTTATCCGTTTTCCAGATAAGACCATTAAATTGTGGAAGGTGAGTGAAAGAGACAAACGGCCAGAAGGATACAACCTGAAGGATGAAGAGGGTCGAATCAAGGATATCTCCACAGTCACCTCTCTACAGGTATCTATCTATCTATCTATCTATCTATCTATCTATCTATCTATCTATCTATCTATCTATCTATCTATCTATCTATCTATCTATCTATCTATCTATCTATCTATCTTATCTCATCTATCTATCTATCTATCTATCTATCTATCTATCTATCTATCTATCTATCTATCATATCTATCTATCTATCTATCTATCTATCTATCTATCTATCTATCTATCTATCTATCTATCTATCTATCTATCTATCTATCTATCTATCTATCTATCTATCTATCTCAGGTTAGGAAATAAAACTGGGTCAGTGAGTACAGATGTGTTTGCATGTGTAAAAATGGGTCACTGGCACAAGGAACATGCGAGTATGTGTGAGCCTGTGGGGGTGGTGAAATCCTCTTTTTGTATCCTTCACTACAGCGCAGAGAGAAACCGTCTACACTGGATCTTAATTAATTAAAAGCTTCAGTGTTTCTATCAGCAGTAAACTCTTAATAAGAGTAACTCACCGTGCTTCCATATGTCTGGTTATAATGCACCTCTGTCCTTTTGGAGGAGAACCAATGTTAGTGATTCTAACACTGTGCAGTATGCAGAAAAAGAAGCCATAAATTTAAAACTAACCATGCAATATTGTGCAGCCCCCTTTTGTGTGGGTGAATTTGTTAAATGTAAGCATGTGTCAACAAACAGTTTTTTAAAATGAAGCTAAATGAGTGAAGGACCGAATGAGCACTTGGACTTGCTAAAGTTTCACTCCTGAGAGTTGCTCCTTTATTATTGATGTCAAAGGAAGTAATGCATTAAATATTAACTATGATACAATTAAATTATTTCAGTTTATTCCACTCTGTATATCTTCTACTTCTTTCATTTCATTCAGAATAAATGTTAAACTGTTCTTTCTTTGGGGCTTTCCAGGTGCCGGTGTTGAAGCCCATGGACCTGATGGTGGAGGTAACTCCTCGGCGAGTCTTTGCCAATGCCCACACCTACCACATCAACTCCATCTCTGTCAACTCTGACTATGAGACCTACATGTCAGCGGATGACCTTAGAATCAACCTTTGGCATCTGGACATCACTGACCGTAGCTTCAGTATCCTTCATGGTTCGAAGCACTCGTGCACAAAGACTGGAGGAGATGAAGACAAACACTTATGTGTGTACGCACATAAAGCAGGCATATATTTGTCAAAGCCCAGGGACTGCAATAATGAATGCATACATTAATGCATGCATACTCAACAATCAATTCCTGCCCACACAAAGCAACAAGCTCTGCAAATCCCACTTTGTTGTATGAAGATATGCACAAAGACACACACAGTGCTGGGGGAGGGGAGTATTATTCTTGAGGAGTGAAAATGTATCTTAATGAATAATTCAGTGGCTGCATAAATATTTCAGCCCTTTTCTGAGTTCTAATCCAGCTCAATAGGACACAGTACAGTCGCATCCCTGACCCAGACAGGATTTATAATATTACAATTTATGTGAATATGGAATTAGTTTTCTCCCAACAATCCCCTCTAGATATATTTATATTGGTTTGCTTTATTCCTGCTGTGAATTATTGATATAGTGTTGACTATGTATACATTTATATAAACTTTTGTTTATATTTTGTTTGTAGATTATTGGCCTGTGTGTGTTTCCATATTATTTTAATCAGTTTAATTATTTTCTCATTGAGTCAGTTAGGGAGTTAAATTAATAAAAGGATGAATGAATGCATAAATAAATGAATTAATTATGTGCAGTCTATAAAGCGCAGGGCTGAAGAAGCTGGCTCTTTGAGAGTTTTCCTCAGCTGTGGCGCTCTCCATCAGACATTGTGGACATCAAGCCAGCCAACATGGAGGATCTGACAGAGGTGATCACAGCGGCTGAGTTTCATCCCCACCACTGTAACTTGTTTGTCTATAGCAGCAGTAAAGGCACGCTGCGCCTCTGTGACATGAGAGAAGCAGCACTGTGTGACAAGCACTCTAAATGTGAGTAAAACGTGCTGAGAGGAATGATGGACACGCGCATGTTGCATGTTTATAGTTTTTACAGCAAAGATTAGAAAAGATCTAAGCTTTTAGATAAGTATGCTAACCCTTCAAGCAGGCCAAAATTCAACAACAGCTGTATTTTTTTCTTAAATGGAATGGACCGGTACTCAGAGTTTGTCTACTCTATTTGAGCAGTCAAAGTCCATTTATGGATTCACACACATTCAAGCACAAACACTTCTTTTTCTGTGCCCTAGCATTCACATGCTCGCACTGATGGATCAGAGGCACCTTGGGGTTCAGTATATTGCCCAAGGATGCTTCGACAAGCAGACTAGAGTAAACAACCATTTCGCTGCTCTAACTCCTGAGCAGCAGGTGCTCCAAACTAGCAGCGAGGAATGGCAGTGCTTTTTTCTGTAAGCTGGGTTTATCTCTATCCTCTGATTTTTCTTCTAAATTTTTAAAATTGAGGTTTGCATTTGTGGTATTGAGTGGAATTCCTTGATAACTCTTGTGTGCATTTTTTATTGCTTTGGTATTCCCAGACTTTTACTTTACCACAAATTGTTAAAGTTTTTAGGCATTTTGAGCATGTTAGTTCAAAGTGCTGCTGTGCCCAATTTTAAGCTTTACTCATCTACAGCCGGCAAAACTTAAGGTACAATAATACTAAACGAATGGCCTAAAAGATAAATTGTAAGAATTATGATTTCCCCACATTGTAGAAGTATGATTTATCACTTCTGGACCTTTTCTACTCTGTGTAATAATTTTTAGTTCTACCTCAGAACAGGGCTAGTTGCTCCATAAATCTGTCGTCCTTAAGGGGCAACAATTCAAGTCATGGCACTATATTTCTTGTATTTACGTTTTCTCTCAATCACTTTGGTTCATTTCTCAGAACATCGAGTCATTTGTGCATTATAAAAGCAATGTCATTCTTTTAAATAATTTTTTGACGCATTAAACGTGTAAAAGGTTACGTACTACTTCTTTCTGTCTCACTTCCCAAAACATCCCGGCAGTAGTTCACTGTGCAAGTCAACACATGGAAGACGGTTGCAGCATTTGTCACAATATGTGATGTGAATGAGAATTTTTCAGGCCACAAATTCTTCACATCACAGCAGATGTCATGCAAACGACTGTACATAGCCTCTGCAGGCGTCTGCTCTGATTTTTTTTATTGTCTTTTTGGCTTTGAGCTACAAAACAATCTCATCTTTTTCTTTTCTGTTGGTGACGTCGACAAAACCATTTTAGTTCATACACCAAAAATGTAAATGTTAATCCCGACTAGTCTCATACATGCAGTATTGTGTCAACTTGTTGTTTGGAAACTGATGTATGCCTTAGAAAAATCCCTGTCACTGAATCTTAGCCACGCTTTCCTCGACTGCTTGCGGTATGTTGTCATATATTGACAACATGGCTGCAAAATTTGACTAAAAGAGTGAAATGTTCATTGACATTTTGGTCATAAATAATACTTATGGGACTGTGAGCCAAGCTTTCCTGCCTGTCTTTTCTTTGTTTCCCACTTTTTGTTCCTGTTGTAATGCTTCATCCATTCAGTTTACAGCTTTGATCATGAGTCACTGCTGCAGTGTTCCTGCACAAGCTGTGCTCAGCAAGCAGCTAGATCTTTCATTTTATTTTTCATATTCAGTGTTTAGAGGAACTTTAATAGAGCTCTTTGACATTTGCTAATGTTTATACACTGATGTATTCAGACAGCAACACCTCTACAGAAAGATACAGAAGCCGTGTCCGTGGTCTCTGTCTCATAAATGGCACTTAACATAATGAGTCATCTGAGAGATTTATCTCTGTACACGAGATAAAAGCACACATACCCAACTGTGTTTCTGCCTTTCATCTTGCTTAACGGCACTCGCTGACCTCTCCTTCTCTCGCCTTTTTGTCTCCCTCCCACTCGCCAGTGTTTGAGGAGCCCGAGGACCCCAGCGCCCGCTCTTTCTTCTCCGAGATTATCTCCTCTGTGTCGGACGTCAAGTTCAGCCACAGCGGTCGATACCTGCTCACCAGAGACTACCTGACTGCCAAAGTCTGGGATCTCAACATGGAGAGCAAGCCCCTAGAGACATACCAGGTGTGTGACTGGCGATGTGTGGAAAAACATGAGGCAGTGTCACAATAAATGACAAGAAACACCAGGATGAATATAATATATTGTATTCTGTCTTACTCAGCTACCATGATGAAAAATGGATAGATCAAGGTTAAGGAGCTCCCAGGGGTCAGGGATCCTTGCAGGTCACAAATAATACAATTGACAATTGGTGTTCTATAACTTTAAGCTCTTTTATTTTATTTGTAGGAGATTTAAAGAACACACTGAACAAAGGAGAAACATTACATATGCACAGCAGGTTCCTTGATTAGCTTTAAGGCTATGAAAACAATCTGCTATGGACTTTGCACAGTTGCAAGAGAGGGGAGGGGGAAGACATGCAGCAAATGCTCTGGGATGGATTCAGCCTGGTGAGCTTTACTGGCACCCCATTTCTTTTTTGCACATCTTAACCTTACTCTGGACTGATATGTGCAAAACTCTCTACATCATCAAGGCATCAAATGGGGAAAATTCCTCTTTTTTTTTTCATTACTTAGGTAATATTAAAAAAACAAAAAAAGAAGGGAAGGGGAAAAAAGGCCTGAACCTGTTATTGTAGTGGGTGGTGTTACTAAGAAACCCAGCACCAAACTATCAACTGTCATCATTACCACTGACCAAATCCCAGTTGTGTTGTCCAAATGGCAAGGTGACTAACGGTTTACTGAAAGAGGGCATTGTCGTTATGGAAGAAATACAAGATCGGAGAACGAAATGAGTCATGAGCGTAAGATTGTCTCTTACAATCACAGTACTAACAGATGATTCGATTTTTTCCCAAACCTTTTAAGGATAATTGAGAGAAAATGCACTTCCCCTCACTGATGCAGAATCCTCACGACGTTTTTTAATGTAAGATCGTAATCTCTTTGTATGTCAAAGAAATGAATAAACCCAAATTAAAACCGTAAATTATCAGTATGTTGTGTATGCGGGAGTTAATTTACAGGGGCTTAAAAATGCTGTGTTGATATACACATGAAATAATAAGCTTTTTAATATTTACGCATGCTATTATTTACACATACATGCTCAATTTTTCTCCTGTGTCACTTCTAAGTGGCCACGCTAGCTTCTGGTTATGCATTTATAGGCACTAAAACTATTTATCAGCTCCTTTTTTTTCCAGTATGTGTTTAGTATTCCTGCCTCAGGCCTGTGGGTGAACATGCGTGTTTGTGTATGTGTTCCTGCCTGACGTGTGAGGGCCTGTGAGGCGGCCAGGAGTGGGAGGCTGAGACGCACTGGAGCTATTTATAGGATCCCGAGCCTCCACTCATAAAGTAAAGCGTGAAGGAGGGATACCTTCCACAGTGGCTGACACCTAGATCTGCAATGCAGCAGAGAAAGGGGGGAAGGAGGGACAAAAGGGGTGAGGAATTGGGAGGGAGTATGAAGATGGTGTGATGTGAGGAGGAGAGATGATGAGAGTAAAGAGAGTAAATGGTAGGATTAGAGAGAAGGATTGCAGAGGATGCAGCGTACGGTGGCCTCTGAAAATATCTGCATTCAGGTATAAATATGTATAAAAACATGGTCAGGTCTTCATCTAAGTCACAGATATGGACTCTATTTTAACTATAATAATAATCCTGCTCTAGTTTTTGTTCAATACTTTATTTAAACACTCGGTGTTGTTTGGAAAAAGTATTCCAGCTGCTATGCTAACAGCAGAGTTGATTGGAGTCAGGAGTTAACAGCAGCATCAGCTGATGGAAATCATGCCTTTTAGAAAAGACATGTTAGAATTTATTGAGGTTAATTTAATTCCATAGTTAGCTGGGCAGACCCAGACAGCTCAAGGCTGAAAGGAATCGGTGAAGCTGGTCTGTTTCATGATGCTATGGAGAACTGAGCCCACAGAAGGAAATCAAAGGAAAACCTCCAGAGAGACACCTCTTTCTTTGTATTTGAAATTTATTAAAGGACAACTTGAAACTGTATGGCACTGCTGGGAAAGTGGTGTTTGGATTGATCACACCATTTGGGAAGAACACACAGCACAAAGGGGCATTGTATAACGATCACAAAAACATGAGCCCAAAGTGTGTAGAGTAGAAAAAGCATTGTGATTTGAACCTGCTTCGACATCTTCCAGTCGAAATCTGTCAGGGAAGACTATTGTCAGAGCGTGGTGTCTGTGCTTTGAGCCTATCACTCCACACAAATAATGATACACATGAAAAGTGAGTACATATTCCTCTGGAGCCTAAAGGTGGATGCAGGGATTGTGGAGGGGTTGAAATGGCAAGCATTGATGCAGGCCAATAGCGGGATGGACTTGTCAAGGGAGAAATTTATAACTTAAATAGACCATCAAACCAGGAGGGTATCTTGTTATGTGAGGAGAGTGATGCATGTTAGGTGTGCATGACGAGGCACACCTGGAATTGTCTGCCTGAGCTTGCAAGCTTCACTCCATGTTATCTTTCAGTTTTCCTGTTGTTTGAGGTTCTATTATTTTATTGCTCCAGCACTAGCATTAGCAATTTCATTTTTGTGTATATTTTGTTAGATAGAAAAAGATCAGATTGTATTTCATGACAAATTAATGCAAGAAACGGAGTAATTCCAAATCCATCTGATGGGCGAAAGTGGGTGCTGGGTGGTGGTGGTGTGTGTGTGTGTGTGGGGGGGGGGGGGGGGTAAAGCTAAGCTACCTTATTATTTATTTATTTATGGATCTATTTTGTAAATTTACACCTGTACCCCCCCTGATCATGAAAAATGTGCACAAATTCATGAGGAATGAGGCGCCATGCTCTAAATCAGAAATCATGCGGACTGGGGGGGTGGAAAGAGGACTGTATATTCAGCTCAAGCTGACACGGTATCATTTTCCCCTGTGCAGAAAGACCCAAAGGGAAAAACAAAATTGTCACTGGTTTTGATGTACAACCGTGAGACGACCTCAGTTTGACTGTTTATTGATTGCAAGGTGGCTGCTGGCTGCTGACTTTATGCAAAATGTGGAAAGCGGGGTTGGGGGGGGCTCAATGGAGAGAACAGGACCTGGAGGAAGAGGAGGTGTAGATTTCATCTCCTTGCATCACTGGGCAGACACAGTGCTGACACAGGCAGGTCGAATAAAAGCACAAGGAAAAGCAGTTATAAGTCAGTGTATGTGTGCGTGTAAGAATATATGTGTGTCTCTATTATCGCACCCTTGGTAGGTGCGATTGTAGAGAGCTGGATGTTAATGGATTTAGTGATATGGAAAGGAGGGTAGATTAAAATGTACTCCTGGCCCTTGTATTGCTGAAGGTTGGTGTTGTGTCTTATTAGCGTTTCCTTCAGGGAGGATTGTGTTACAGCATGCCCATATTTAATGTGTTTTGGTTGTGCTGAGCTTGGTATGTGTGTTTGTGTGTCTTCTGCTCACTCTTCTATTTATAGTTTACGCTGAGAGTCGATACCTGGGAGTAATGCAGCTTTGAGATGGGCTCGATTGTAATCATATCTGTTTGTGTGTGTTCCTGCAGGTTCATGATTATCTCCGCAGCAAGTTGTGCTCTCTCTACGAGAACGACTGCATCTTTGACAAGTTTGAGTGTGCCTGGAACGGCTCCGACAGGTACCTGATGTTTGATGATGGATGTGTGTTTCCAGCTTACAGCCATCCATTAGTCATACCTGCTTACCTTAGAAATTATGTGATGAAAGCATGAAAACTGCCTTTAGAGTAACTGGATCTCTCCTATCCTCGTGCTCTGTACAGTGTTATCATGACCGGAGCCTACAACAACTTCTTCCGCATGTTCGACCGCAACACCAAGCGCGACGTCACCCTGGAGGCGTCACGGGAGAGCAGCAAACCCAGGGCCGTGCTGAAGCCGCGGAGGGTTTGCGCCGCGGGAGGAAAACGCCGGAAGGATGATATCAGTGTGGACAGCCTGGACTTCACCAAGAAGATCCTCCATACGGCTTGGCACCCGAACGAGAACATCATTGCCATCGCTGCCACTAACAATCTCTACATCTTCCAGGACAAACTCAACTCCGAGATGCATTAGTGAATGGATGTCAGCGGCAAAAACAAATGAGTTTACACCCAATAACACACAACTATGCCAGAATGTACACACTATCAGACATGCACACACACTGTCACACAACCAAGAGATGCCTAAAACGCATACCTACACACACAATCAGAACTCATACACAGCGTTTCACGTCCCTCCTTCACCTCCTCCTCAGCCTTCCAGAATTGCAAGGCCCTCGGCAGGGCTAGGAAGGGAACAGGCTGGATTACACAACGGATTATGGATTGCAAAATTGTCCGAACAGTGGATTTCCTGATTGTTAGCCTCTGGATTGATGGTTCGTTCGTTGCTGCAGCTCGGCTTCCTGAGGGGAGGGATCACACCCTCGGCCCCAGAGTGGAGAGACGTTTACATGTTCGTCTTCTTCTTTTTTTTAATTCTTCATGCTCTTTTACTTTTTTTCCACCTCCTCCTCCACCTCCTCTGCTCTCTGTATTTGTGTGCTCAAGCAAATCCTATTCTTATCCCTTGCCCACTGTTTTGTGTAACAAAAACCCTTTGTGGTTGTCTACCAGCGGCACTGATAAGAAATGGGGCATTTATATAACTGGCTGTTTGTTTTAAGATCAGATCATCATTTCAGATCAGCTTTCCCTCTTCTGTTTTATGTAACTTCTTTTTAAATGATGATGATGGTAATTAAAGAGGATGAGGTAAAGCGATTTGCGTGATGTACGAGGATGAACTTGGGACCCCCCTTCTCCCTAAGCCCACCAGACGCCTCTGAGCTCTCCCTGAATCAGGAGAGATGACCAAAAACTGGGCTGCGTTCAGCGACGTGAAACATTTACAGTCGTGCAGATAGAGAAGTTAACAGATACTATACCACCATGGCCTAACATGAGGACACGCGCTCATATATGGTCCACAGTGCGTTTCAGTAGTTCTTGTTTTCCCTGCTTAAACGGACCCGAACGTCTCTGATTTCTGCTTCTGGTCTGAGGCTGCTTTGTGTGCTACTCTGACATTAAACATGTTAAACTCAGATCAAGCAAAAATATTACTAAAAAGAAAAAAAATCTATAAAAGAAATAATTTCAGCAATCAAATGATAAATGCTGCATGTCAAACAGATTTAGCCTAGGTGTTTATAAATTGACTCACTGACTGGCTTGGCTGCCTTCGTAACCATTTTAGATCCAGCTTGTACAAAGGCTTCGGGGGCCCCCCGGGGGGCCCCTTGCAGCACGAGTAACCATAGATGACCGAGCTCCCTTACATTTATTTGTGTCTTCGGACGCTGAAGCATGTTTACCGGTGTTCGGTTCATACACTTAACACGTACTTTTCGAATGAAGCCGTCCACAAAATCAGTTTCTGCTCAGTGAAACTGCAAACTGAGAAGAATGGGGAATGTTTGTGATTAACATTAAAAGAAAAAAGACAAAAAAATCTAAGGGCCTAAATGGTGTCTGTATATATCAGCTCGGTTTTTGACATGTATGAGGTTTCGTTGTTTTTAAACAACCATAAACGGACTGCAGACTTGATCATCGGTACTGATGACTGCCTCCAAAGCTACAGCAAAGAGATGGTACTTTAATCTCTTCGGCCTTCCTCACTGATAACTTTGCTGATGTGTTTATTTTTTAGAAAACAGCAAATTCTTTTATCGGTCCTTTTTTGTTCATTTTGCTTTTTTCTGTCGGTTGTAGCCTACTCCACGTTCTTACCACACTAAGCCACATATTTTTGTGTTAATGTATGTTGATGACATCAAAATTGTCAAACGAACAGTTATAAATAATGTTAATATGTTTTTTTCTGAATAAAGATTTCAACGAAATTGCATCCAATGGGCGTATCATTGTGATTTTCATTACTGTTTAGTTAGGAAGCTCTTAACATTGCTTAACTGTTAATATGTACCCTTTATATGGCTTTTCAAGTTATGTAGTGTAAGGCGCCACCTTGTGTTATTATGCACTTATTACATGTGGATTTAAAATTGCTAAGGGATTTAATAATGAATGAATTTAATTGAAATAATTACCAAGTTTCATGATTCTGCACATTTTTTCTGTCTGGTTATCTTTCTTCTTCTATCTGCCTAAACTTGAGTTTAAAACCCCCACAATCATCTATTTTATGCTTTGATGACAGTTAATCTGAGCAAAATACATTTCTTCATAATTTAAAAATAACTTGTGTTAACGCTTCATAAATATCAGAAGTTTTTCTTTCAGTCTCTGCTGAAAATCTAATCATTTTGCGTGTTGTTCACTGTCTTCATTGTTCCAGTGTGAATTAAACTCTTCTTATTGGACACATTAACTTGTAGCAGGAAAGGCGCTAGCGTTAAATAATAATTTTAAATGGTTCTGCTCCTATCACAAAGTTGTTTTGCATTGAAAGTCGTGTCAGAATTTGGCGTAATTAAGATGAAAACATGGATCATGAACACTTTTGCTCAGTCATGGGAGTGTAATGATGTGGGGGATATTTTCTTGGAATACTTTGGGCCCTTCACTACAAAATTAATAGCATTTTATTTACAGAGTATTGTTGCTGACCACGTCCATCCCTTTATGCTCACCGTGTACCCGTCTTCTCTTGGCTTCTTCCAGCAGAATATCACACCATGTTCACTACCACGAACATGACAAAGTTCAAATCATCTCAAACTGGTTTGTTGAGCATGACAGTGAGTTCACTGTGAGAAAATCAGTGAGTTCCATCTTAGCACCTTTGGGATGTGGCGGATCAGGAGATCACATTATGGAGGTGCAGCTGGCAAATCTGCAGCATCTGTATGATGCTGTCATGTCAACATGAACCAAACTCTCTGAGGAATGTTCCCTGAATCTTGCTAAATTTGTGCCATGAAAAATTAAAGCAGTGCTGAAGGCAAAAGGGAGGTCCAGGGTACTAGCAAGATATGATTAATAAAGTGGCCAGTGAGTGTTTAATGCAAGAAAAATCCAATAAATTACATAAGGGCTAGGATCTTGTTTGAATGTGTCTAAAGATCAGTAAAATATATATGATTTTTTAATAAAACTGCAACACACACACACACACATTTGATTTCTTAAAATATTTATAGGACACAGTACAGAAAAAAGTAGTGACAACCTAACTTAAACCACATCATCACTCTGGGATCGCAAATGTTCAATATATTAAATCCCTGCACAGCAGAGATGACGACAAATACAGAGAAGACAGACATGAAGGTAAAGAAAGCCAAACCTGGTTAACTGTTCTGTAATAAATAAAAGCTCTGATGCAGCAGAGCTCTTAGAGACTTAATTTAGTCTAATTGCTCCCAAATAATTTGCTTCAGAAGGCACTTGAAATCTGTATGGACAAACTGTACGTTAAATAATTATAGGCAAAACATATCTATATGACAACCTTGCCTTCAACAGCGGTAGCTACACAACGATGCATGTGCACTTCAACAAGGCAAGTGCAGAAGATCAACACTGATGGTTTTGGCCACAAACAGTCACGACATACAGAAAGATTTGCAGATGTAGTGTTTGCATAGCATCCAGTAACAAATCAAAATTGTGTCATTACTATACTTAAGATGATTAGCTTAAACCGGATGAAATGTTTATAACAAGCTGAACACAGCGAGGTTTACATGATGTTTTTCCTCATGTGGCGTTTGGCAGTAAAGTACTTAAAAACCACATTGTTGCGTGCTTCTTGTTTTTTTAGCATTAACTGTTTCTTCGTTATATGTAGTCACGGATTTTGGCTCAAAAGCTCTAATGACACACAGACACACACACACACACACACAGACACACACACACAGACACACACACAGACACACAGACACACACACACACACACACACACACACACACACACACACACACAGACACACAGACACACACACACACACTCAACACACAACACACAGACACACACACACACAACACACAGACACAGCACACACACACACACACACACACACACACACACACACACACACACACACACACACACACACACACACACACACACACACACACACACACACCTACTTTTCTACAGTAAGACACTCAAAAATATTGCTGTCTGATTCTTTTAAGATCAGTGGGTAAAAATCATTAGTGTTCTTCACTCATGACAGTGTTATCCCCCAACCATCTCGTCTATCCTCCCTGCTTTGTCACAACCTCTGCTTCGGTCTCCGTCTCTGAGTGTTGTCCGAGCTGTGCAGTCAGGAAGGGGTTGAAGAAGAAGTCAAAACCGAACTGGAGGGCATTCTGGGCCGTACGCCTCCAGTCATGTTCAATCTTGTACTGTCTGCGGCTGGGAAGGCGGGCGTCGCCGCATGACATGCAGTGAATGGCTTTCAGTTCAAACACAGGCCATTTGGAGCCTAAACGCCCCTCCAGTATGGTACTGAACTCCACCAGGCTGCCAGTGTTTAAGTGTAAAAGCACAGACTTGAACTCGTTACTAGCCCGCAGTACTATGTCCTTAGTGGCGTCTTCATCCTCGATGATCGTCCCATTCCTGGATTTCCTCTCGAGCGGCATGCCCATTGTAACTTCAAACTTGTATCGGTCAAACCGTTTGATGTGACATTCGTGCTTTGCCAGTTTTTTAAGTTTACACAGAGGATCTTCAGGAGGAGGAGCTGGGGCGGGCAGAGGCTGGGGCTCAGCAGTCGCATTCTTCAAGTCATCACACAGAGGATATGGCTCACCGTACAGGCACCGCATCCAGTTCCCTACAAATACAGGCAGCAGGTTGATAACCGACTGCGGCCCGTTCTCAATGTCGGTCACACGGACATATTTGAATCGTCCCGTCCATGTGACACGATGTCCTTCCAGATGAGAGCAGAGAATCTGGGTTTGGGCCATGTTGGACTCCTTCCAGGCCAAAGGGCCGCAAAGGTTGCTGTACTCAGGCCACGTCAGGGTGGAGTTGTACACCTTCATGCCCTCAGACCTGTAGACGTACATCCAGCAGAAGAGCACCACAGCACTGAGCCAAACCAGGATGAGCTTGACAACACTGCTCCGCGACAAAGACCGAAACACCTTGATGGGGTTGAGGCTGAAGCGAGTCCAAAGCCTCAGCACCACCGGCACAAAGCAAACAGTCAGCGTGACCACCATCTTGGTGACCTCCAGGGTGAGAAACCACTGCACTAACTGGATGATGAGCATCGCAGCCATACCCAGTGAAAGTATAGGAAGGGCAAACAGGAAGAGGAAGTAGCCCACACATGTGCGGATGAGTCCTATTGCCGAGGCATTATTAAGGAACACCAAGCAAAGCTCGCACCAAGTGAAGCAAACCAAGTAGGGCACCAAGCACAGATAGGTGCCCTTAAAGCCTCTCAGCTGGGCCATACGGAAGAGGAGATAGACAAGGTGTCCATACAGCAGACATGGCATCCCCAGGTTTAATGCCATGATATCTCCAAGAGGCACAGTGATGAAAGTCTTCCCGAACATTCGGAGGAACCACAGGGACTCCGGGAAGAATTGAGTGAGGGAGCATGCTCCAGAGAGGACCTCTGTGACGAGGGCTTTACGAGCGAAGAGCTGAGCTGAGGCATGAAGGCTGAGGAAGGCGGTAATGGTGAAAAAAAGAGCAACAGCAGCCAGTTCTGAGCAGGGGATCCAGGATTTATCAGCTACAGGGAAGGAGAAAACCACAAAGACCACCGAGAGCAGGAAGTACCTGATAAAGCAAAAAAAAGTAATTGTTCTCCTGCAGAAACAGTTCAATTCTTCTTTATGGTAATATTAAAGGAAGAAAAGATCAAATTGAAGCTAATCTTTACATTATTAAACTACTGGAAACTGAGTGATGTGGACTTACAGATAAGGCTCCAAGTGCGTCCATCCAAAGTTGGTCTCAGCCTGCTCCAGGTCGAGACCAGGTTCAAACTGAGCAAGCAGGTCTGTCAGAGCCTGGAAATGTTCCCACGCTTTAGAATTCTGTAGAAAAAAATGTTTTGTTTTAATAAAACAAAGGTACTATATTATCAGAAATCAATAAATACGTCTAGTACGTCGTGACAAACCTGAAATACACGCAGTGTGCAGATGACCATGGAGAAGAACGAGAGGTAGAAAACCAGCAGGGGGATGATGAAGATGAAGAACTCGATTGTGAGGTTGGAGATGATAAAGAAGAATATAAGTGCGTTAACGTGGTGGGTGGGGATCAGGGCGCTGAGCCACTGCATGCCCGCTCGTGACGCCCAGTCGATAAGATGCTCTTTTATCTCGAGAAGGGCGTACAGAGGAAACTTCAGCAGCTGGGAAAAAAAACAAGGAAGACAGAATCAGTACGTCGCAGAGATGGAATCAGACAAACAAAATTTTTAAAAATTGAATGACTAAAAAACTTTTTCTGGTGATGTTAAAACGGCTGCCTTGATAAAACAAACCTATGAAACCCACTTCTCACAGGGACTTGAAGGCTATTTAATGTGTTTCTTTGGGGAAATTTTATTTTATTTTTTTAGAAATACGGTGGAAAAAGAGAAGGTGCAGATCTAGTTAATGAGATGATCCTGAGAAAATCAGTTTAGTTTAGACCTGAACACTTAAAACTAGCTATACAACTGATGCTTCCCCCCCTCCCCCTTTTTTGATGAAGCTATTAATTATTATTCATAATCTGGTCCAAAAGAAGCCAGGAATACTCCCCGAAAAAACAAAAACAAAAAAAAAAAAAAGAAGTTCACGGGAAATCTGAAGTCCCAAAAAACATTATCATTTGTGACTGGTTAAAATTTTCAGTGCACTGCAACTTTTAATGTTCATTCAGTGAGTGTATTTGAATTATTTCTGGCTGTTAAATTAAGGATCATATCAACTGACGACTACACAGGTGAAGCTTTGGCTGCACACCTGGTCGTGCTTCAGGTGAATTTATGTCAGGTGAACATTCACATCCTGACTGATGAAGCTTCACTTGAGCTGTTATTATGTGTAATAAACCAGCTTCCAACTGAATATTAACACAAAGGAATGGAAAATGATTTAGAAATATAATTAGATGGTTGATTTTCTTCCACAAAGGCTAATAGTGAAAGAATGAAAACATAGCAGGACCGAAACTGATTAAGTTGCAGAATTTCTTTCACTTTTTCACAGATTTACTAAACTCAAGACAAGCAGAGCGTGAAAAGAAGATGACAAAGGCAGACCACTACCCCCCAAACCACCTTTTGATGCAGGGGCAGTTCATCTGGATTTTTCACTACTATTTCATCATCGTCATCATCATCATCTCCTCCTGCAGCAGCCATAACTGGTGAGGGTGCAATACCCTGGGCGTACTTCTTGGTCATCTCAACAAAGTCATCAAGACCCACATGGGAACTGGCTGCAAAGAAATACAGAAGAAATATTACTACTTTTATTTTACTCTGACAGGTCTGTAGGACACTTTGGGCTTGAGGAAATGACAAATTGTGCATGTTTAATCCCATTAGAAGACACATTTCAGACCACACATACCCTCACTGGTGACCATAGTCTCCAAGACTCTCCTCTGTTTCTTAGCAGACCTGTTTAGGGGACCAGGGGAAACTGGTGTGTCTGCAGAGGGTAGAAAGTATAATTTAAAAAAATGAATGCCTTCAAAATGTAAATGATTTGAAATACAGTGTTATTCCTCTCGGACCCGGCTCTGTGTTAACATGTTCAACGTTCTCTAGCATCTCAGAAACGGGCACCGACTTCTTCCTCTCTGGGTTTAACTTCCAGTACATGAGCAGAGCTGCCTTCCTCACTCCTCTCTCAAAACGAGTCTCTGTACACAACTTCTTCACCTCCTCAAAGTTTTCCAGTGTGATGCCTGAAGAACAAATGAGGATGAATGCACAGACGAACGTTAGCTCAATCATGCTCCAGTTTCACACTGGTTCCATTCTTCTAAAAGCTGTGCACTAAGAGTAGCAGTCATACCTTTCCTGGAGGCCAAACACTGCTGCAGCAGTCTGACCGCATCCTTGCGGCCCTGTTTAGCAGCCTGGACGAGCCAAGTGACCGCTGTGCAGTTGTTCAGTTCTTCATCGCTTTCTTCTGCCAATGCCAGGAAGTAGGCCCATCTGTGCAGACACACACAGACTTTTAGACTTGCAACACAAGCATTACTGTGACTTAGTGACCTGTCCGTCCTATCAGCATGTCACTCTAAAATAAAATGTATAATTACTTAGCTCATATGCTCTGTCATCACCATATGGCGACTACAGTCCACAGTGTCTGCAGTATGATCATTGCCACTAACCTTAGTCTGTGCTTTGGCATCACCTGACTTTGCTCTCTCCTCCAAATCCTCAAAGCTGACCTCCTCCTCTGGCTCCTCTGAAACAGAAAATACATTTTCAAAATCCATCAGTAGATTTTAGGGCTCTTTCAAATCTTTCCACCTTGGACACCTACTAAGGTAACCCTTGTTTTTCTTTTTTTTGAAATCATTGTTTTCTGTGGTATTTCTAGCCCGCTTCCAGAGCACTGGGTGTGCATCAGAGGCCAGTTAGGGTGATATCTGCTTGTACAGCTTACTGGGGCTGGCCTTGGAAAAACTAAGAACCTATTTAGCTGAAGTTCTGTTAGTTGTGTTAATAAGGCTGAGCAAAACATGCCAGTGACTTTAACACCACTTCAGTGGTTTTATTTTCCTAAAGTTTTTTTTTTTATTTATTTATTTTTAACTCAAAATCATATAGAAAGATGCATTTNTCCAGGGAACCGAAGTCATACCAACTTCCAGTTTGTCTTACAAAAAACCTCCCTGCTGTACTCTATGTGATCATTTCAGGGACACAGCTTTGAAAGTGAGCACAGCTGTCCCACACAGGGTGCTGTTTAAACCTTCTGTTAGAGAGCAACAGCCAATCAGAGGATGGTGGCCTTAAAGGTAAGAGAGATAAAATAATTTGGTTCAGGCAGTGGATGAACTTTGAACTCTAATTCACGCAGAGCTAACCAAGAAAAGTCCAAGAATAAACATATGGAGCTTGATATTATGCCCACTTAAAAAAAAAATTAAAAAAAAACCAAAACCCAGCTATTTAATATATTAGGTTTTCTTTGGTTTTTTCAAAGGAGCAACTACTCCTTATTACTCTACATTTTTAAATACTCTGCAGATGTTCCCAACAAACAAAAATAGAAACAATACACCAGCTCAGTGGGGCAATCTGTGACATCAGTGATCCCAGAGCATGAGCATGAGTCACATCCTTCCAGAAACAGCTTTGGCCTTGACAAGACCTGATAATACCACAGAGCCCTCTTGGTTTAATTATCATCTTCCTTTGGCTAATGATTTCTGCTACTCTTAAATCCCAGTTCTCCAAAGGAACAGGATCTCACACCGAAAATGTGTCCGCTTCCCGTAAAGTAAGCGGTCATATTTGTTCTGTTTAAAACTAACAGCAGGAAAAACAGATGTGGAAACACTTTTCCGTCATGCGGGCTGTAAGTGATACTGGTGAGTGAAGGTGTGGTCTGCCTGTGCCTGCGGATCTCAAGAAGCAGAAGAAAATGTGAAGCATCCAGTAACTTACACTGGTAAAGCCACGTACACTTTAACCATCTGCCTGAGCTCTAAAATAACTGTTTATTTAGCACAGCAAACAGCTGCTGCTCATTCTCCTGGTGTGCAAACACTTCCACAGTGGTGCAGTCCATCTCCCTGTTTTACTTTCAGTACATTCAGAACTTTAAGACACTTAATTATATTATTTTAGACAGTTAAAGAAACTGGAAAGTGTTTACTTATGAAATGACTGAGCAGGTAAGCTAAATATATAAATCACTGCAAAGGGTTAAAAAGATAAAAAGTGCTATTCCCCTTCAACCAAAAGACGTCTTACTTGCATACCATATTTGTTTAGTTTAAAAAAAACACATGTGAAACCATCTTTTCTCTTCAGGTCAGCAAAAAGGGAGAGGCTGCTTTACATGCTGAGGTAAATGTCTGTGGTCATGGAAACACTGCACTGCACATACACAGTAACCTGGGAGTGTTGGCTGCACTGATTCCTGAAGAAGTGCAAAGTGAAGGTCGAAGGTCAGTTTTGATTCTCACCTTGCTCTGGTGTGGGAGGAGTCTGTGAAATTGTTGCAGGACCGCCAGCAGCTGATGATCCAGTCATGGGATTCCCCGTAGACGCGGCGTTTAGCTGAGATCTGCCCCCCTGGGAGAGGCTCCTGATTGGTTGCCGAAGAGGCGAGGTTGTCGGTGTGGAAAGGGAGGAAGAGCGGTAAAGAGGATTTGGAGAAGTCCGAGGGGAGGCAGTAGAGGGAGAAGATGAGGGTGTTGCTGGAGGTGTTGGCATTGTGAGTTTAGGATTTGGCCAGTTTGAATTTGTCGTAGTTGAGTTGACAGATGAGCTGCGAGAAGAAGGTCCGGGTCTCAGGGTGGTAGGAGACGAAGGGTCCAGTTTGGAGGCGGATGAACTGGCAGTTAGTGAAGGATCCATGGCTGAAATTACATCATATTTTTTAATCAATTAGGAATGTTTTGGGGAACAAATACAATCCCAGTGATTTATGAAAAATTATGAACAAAACATTACTGTGGTAATACTGGTAATGCTGCAGTGTGTGAAAAACAGCAATGCATATATAGTATGAAGCACATGTTCAAGGACAAGCAGCTAACAGAGTGCACCTGTTGCAAAGTAACAGGTGTTTTGAAAGGTTGTGTTCCCTCATCATCACATGAGTGAGATTTTACAGGGGGGGAAACAATCAAACAACCAGTCACAGCCGATGGCTGTCTTCCTTGAGCCTGGTTTTTGCCACTGTCACCAAGTGCTTACTCATAGGGGGCCATGTGATTGTTGTGGTTTCTTCCCATTTTCAATATTCTAGTGTCTTTACAATATAATATACCGTGTCTTGGTATGACTGTTGTTGTGAATTACTGCTATATAAATAAAAATGAACTGAATGCAGTATGTACCAAATATTCATGAGGAATTTTTAAATTGGATTTTTAGTGTGTTTGGTTTTTGTTTGTTTTTTTAAGTGTGGAGGGGTGTGCTTGATCTCCCAAAGTGTTTAGGAAGGTGGTATGTCAACCACATGAATACCACTACCAAAACTTCTCAGAATTTATAACAAGACTTTCAATTGTCTTCAGTAAACCTCTCATAGGTTTTAATATTGTGCATAACTGATGTAAAATGTGTCATTTGATTACTATAAAAGAAAAGCTGCTTTCATACTACAGACGAAACCAACAGATCTCAGCCACGTAGCTCAGACTCAGGCAGATTTCCAAAACAAATGTAATATTTACCTCTGTTATCCTAGAAAGCTCCTTTCCTTTTACTAATTAAGGCCAAATAATCCCACACACAATTTTGTTCAGATGTGTGCTACGAAGTCTATAGTCTATTTTAGATATTATTAACCGAGCCCTGGGTAGCTATATTGAGAAGGTGACATCCTTAAAGTGCAATGACTGCAAATCAAGTGTCCTGGTGCCCCTCTTGGATAAGCAGGACAGGGCTCCGATGACAATAACTTTGCCGATAAAGGGGACTTCCAAACTAAATTTAGCACTCTTAATAAACGTTAGCGGCAAAAAGAACGCTATATACACACACACAATGCCATTTCTATATATAGGGCTACTGCATTTGATATTAAAAAGACAGCAGCAATTGGATGTGGCAGGAGGCGTTAGCTGAAATAACCGGTGCTTTAGGAGCTAACGCTAACGAGCGCTGACATTCAACACTTCTAATGTCGGCTTACCTTTCCCGTGACAACACCAGTTTAATTAAACCCTCCAGATTAAATTGCTTCTCCGTTTGTTCACTATTTAGAGTCCCAACTCATTCTTCCATCCCCCCCTGAAATCCGCACGTCCTCTGTTTTTGTGGTCAAACTCCAAACACACACGACGCGCCGGAAAGTCTGTCAGCTGCTCCACTCCACGTCCACGCCTACTTTTCATTCTGCGCAAGGTGATTGGAAAGCGCCGAAAGCTTGTTTTTATTGATTAGGATTTGATTGGCTGCAGTGGCAGGAAGTTCAAATAACCCTAAAGTCAAGAGAAATCAACTGTCGAACGACTAATATATCGAGAACATTTGTTAGAATTCATTTAGCATGAGGACAGAAAAAAATGAGTTCAACGGACTACGTCTAACAACGAGTTACTATTTTAGAGCTCGAGGTTCCTTTAAATTCTCCTATTTGTTTTTATGAGTCGTTTATCGATGTATATTTTTTATGCTCGCAAAAACGCAATATTGATTTTGTACCAACAGATGGCAACACAAAACTAAACTAAACTTAGCTATAGTCATAATTAAATGTATGGGTTTTGATAATTGAAGTGGATTTGTTTTGTTGAAAAATTATTAGAAAAGAAATGTGCTTTTCTTTAGTATTTATTTAAATACTTTTATTCTAAGTAGAAACATAATCCTTCCCCTGCTCTTTCTCCATATAGCAAAGATTAAATCCTTTGTTTATTATGTATCACTATTATGATATGATAAAGAATGATGCTGTAATAAGGGAAAGATGCAAAGCTAGGACTGTCAAATTGATTGTGGAAATTTACAAAAATAGTGTAATTTACTGTAAGTCAAATTTAAGAAATACCAGTGTAAGGTGTTACGCCAAACAATTAAGCAATCAGGTTTACTTTAGAGTCTTTCTCCCACAAGCATGTGTAATAATTTTATCCAGACTCCACAGATTAAGATCCACACATAGAGTGCAGACAAGTTAAAGCTATTTACAGGGTAACATAATAGATTTTTTAAAAAGTGTGACAGCATGCCACTAAATATATGAATGGAATGGAATAAACATCTTGCAGGTTTCATTCTGTGAAAAATAATTTGTTGATTGAGATCAGACTATAAGATCTGCAAGAGTCTCAGTAACAGACAAGAAAAGGAAAACATTCAGTTCAGACTATGCTCGGAGGAAGGGCACTTAGTAAAAAGAAAGGAAGGAAGGAGTGCAGACAATTAAAGGAGTTTAAAGATATTGGGACTCGGGGGGGAAAGAGTGAGATTAAAGTTCAAGTGTAGAAAGTTCAAGAGTAGATAGCACACTGTGGGAAAAGATGGAAATGAGGGCAGTAATTGCTTAACTGCAATTGCACTAAAGCAGTTATGTAAATGGTTCTCGATTAGTAGATTAACACAATCCAGTTGAGAGGATAATCAGGACCCTTACAGTGCTTTTGGTCTCTCACATGTATGCACACCTGCAATCTGCATACATCAGGAAATCTGTCTTTTAAATGGGCTTAGACACACATGCACTCAGAGATGTGTCTCTCCTAAACTAAGCAAATCAGCTCTGAATAGTTATTTGTATTATTTAGCTTGTTATGAGTCCAGATCTTTTGATTATGCAAATCCCCTTTGCAGATTTGTCAGGACTGCACTGCCCGTGCCTGAGACGGTCACAGTCAACAGTTGTGGGTTTTTAAAATGTGGTAATTACTGAGGTAATTGAACACTGAAACAGGCTGTTCTTAATAACTCCAGTCTGCTTGCTTTCTCTCTCACTTTCAGTGTATACCCTCCAGGAAGTAATGACTACTCAAGACTCAAGCAATGGAGACTCCCCATCATGTTTTCTGTCTGGTAAACTTTCTCATGCAGCTGCAGTGATTGGAAACGGTTACATGACACAACATGGCACTGAGAGATTTTGTCCAGGATGCACTTGAATCGCCTCCTCTGTCTCTAGGTAACAGGTCTCTGTATGTAAAATAGAAGCTTCGCCTACAGAGTCCCCCTGTAAACCCAATATCTCTCACAGGAAGAGAGATCTGAGAAGGAGGAGGAGGAGATGAGGTATGGTCTGTAACCATAGCAACCAGAAGGGTTATATGAGAACGGACACTGACTGGAGTGAAGGTGAGTATTTCTAACTCAAATGCAGCCCAGTCACTGTTTTGACCTTTGAAGTTGCTCTCTGTAGAGAAATGGGCTGCTGTACTGGGTGCACTGCATCCAGCTGATACTTTGGTCAAATACAAGACCCAAGGAACATTTTTGTAAAGCACATAGTCTTTACGTAGCATTTGTTGATAAGAAATATATAAAAGACATCACAGGCAAGCAACATGTTGTCCTGCAATCCGCTTTACATTGAGGATTGAAAGGAAGTAATCCAACTCTCATACAGGGCCACTGTCTAAATATCTTGAAACATGAACCACTTGGATTAATATAACTCCAAAAAGTCTCAACGTGCTTAAATCACTGGAAATTCCAACAGGCTTTTTAAATATGGAAAACTCAACTCCTTCCCATGGGTTAATTCTCAGCTTCAGGCAGAACTCACATATTGATCTGGCAGTTTTGAGCCTTGAGAGAAACAAGGGTGGAGGAAAACACAAGCACTTACACAATGACGGCAGAAATAATTGCATGGAAACAAGCTTTAGTTGTAACTGTTTAGATCTTGGTTGTTGATCTTGATATTACGTGCTTTGTCTCAATAGATGAAAACGCCACAATACTGGTACAGAATTTAATGTGATTTTAGATGCAGTAATTCACAGTGCATAGCATAAATACAAGCTCTAAAGTAAGATTTCTATCTTAATATCAGAGGTTCAATTACAAACTGAAAAGCTATGCAACACATTGTTTAAACTTTTTTCCACCCCAAAAACGATGCTAATACAACACAATAACTGCTGTGGCTGACTCACACTCCCCGTGATGTGGCTATAATGGCACACTGTATTTCTTGAGCTTTTAAATACTAGAGCTTTCTAGTGGAACATCTGAGTGCTTTTGAAAGCAGTTTTTCCATTAAACATATTGTATTTTGGCTAAATGGTCAATGTAGAGAAAAATCTCCTTTACTTTCTTTGAAAGTGCTTTAACAGGTGAAAATGCCTTAAAGACCGATGAAGTCATTCATTCATAATCTGAATGAAGGTTTTGGAAATAGACATGGAACATCAGGCTCTGATTTTTAGTGACTAACAGCAGTGAGTCATGCCTGGGAATCCTAATTACCTTCATATGAAAGTGTTACGTCAGCATGAGCACTGGAGGCTCGAGTTTACATTGTGTTAAATAGGTCAGTTTAGTGGATGGCTGCAGACATGGACTAAAAGGTGAATGTTTCACCAGTCATGTGACTGCCTGTGTGTTTTCATAAAATCCTGCATAAACAACTAAGTAGTTTGATATATTCCTCATCTGATTCTTAGGGCTCCCCTGAATACTAAGAGCCATCTCTAAAAGTTTAATCTGCACACAGTCATGAATATGTTAAGCTTATTATGGACAGCTCTCAGGGATATGCCAAGAAGCTAAGATGATTATGTTAAGTTAATAAAAGCGGTGACTCCCCACTTTACCATGTTTCTCATAACCAGACAAAAGAAATGTAAATAAGCTGATTTAACATTTAGTTAGTTTAAAAACTAACTAGAGAAAACCTTTACATTTGTGGCAGTGCAGTTTGTCTTCTAGTCAAGGCACAAGACCAGCTTACAGTGTGTTTTTAACCTTAATCTACCATCACTTTAACACTTTAATTATCACCAATTATATCACCCATATATAATAACACCTCAAATTGGTCCTTTATCTGAGGGTGAGAACTCACAAGACCTAATCACAAGGTTAGATTGACGTCAAAAGGAAAAGTTTCCTTTATCCTGTTTCTGTGAACTCTACTCCTGTTGTTTTTTCAGAGTGGGCACTGTACAAAAACAGACTAAAAAAATATAATGCTGGCTAAAAAAAAAAAAAGTACCTCAGGCAAATCAATTCACAGAAACAATCGTTACAGTTCTCTCACATTTGCACCGTGAGACAATGCTTCACCAAAATAAAACCAAACACACAATTATTTCAATATTTTTTGTTGCTGTTTCTTTGATCTTAATCACTCCATCTGTGTGTCTGCTGGCCTGAGCAGGAGCATGACAGCAGTGCAGCCTAATACCTCAAACTCACCTTATCTGCTTTGCCTGCATTATCTCACTCTAAAATGTCCTGTACATGCAAATATGATCCGTGACAGCTCGGAATAGGTCACGACACAGGCAAAGACTAATGTACACAATTAAAACTCCTTACGGACTGTGTGTTTTGCCTCTTCCACTTCCTGTGCCTTGAAATAATGGGCCGCATATGTTGCTGCCACAGAAAACTGTGAGCATGCATGTATGTGGCCCTGCTGGTGAATGGCAGACAGGCAGGCACAGTGTGGAGAGGCAGAGACAGGCAGCTGTGCGTAAGTAATACAGTCTCTAGAAACTGGGTCACACTCACGCCACTGTCATAATATCAGAGTATTTCACCTACTTTTGTGATCTGACAAGTCATATTGTCCTAGAATAAAAGAAATATACCCATACACACATGTAATTACATCATTTAGAGCATCACAGTAACACTATTGAACACACTGAGGTTGTATGATAAGGTTATTTAGTTCATACAATGAAGCACGGTAAGAAGCACAGTAGGTTTTAAATGAAATATACTGAAAATTATCAACACCATCAAATTTATAATTAATAATTAACACAATACAAAACAAGCACAAAAGACGATTCAGAGGCATCAATAAAACACTTAAACTGATTGCAAAAGGATTTTGGGGGTCATAAGGTGAAATGATGAAAGGATATTAATCAGAAACAGTGTGTTAAAAAGTAAGAAAATAAACTTGGAAACACATAAGAAGACAGTAATACTCAACTTTGGCCTTATAAAGATGTAAAGGATAATGAATCTGAAAATATTATTCATTTTTCTATTTTTTAATTGTATTCCTTATTATCTGGCGTAGACTAATGTCCCAATAAGCAAATATTTGAAATGAATTAATTCTGATAACTAATGAAGGGAAAATATCACACACACCCCCGTTGAAAGCTCTTGATAATTCTGTCGTTCACAATACAAAACACAAACACAGGCTCCAATTAAAAACTTTGATATTTGTCTTGGCAGAATTTCAATTTACAAATTAAAAAGTATAAATTAAATTAACCATTAATGCGATACTATAACTTTGCTAACATGATGAAACGTTAAAGAAATGCACGTTGAGTCTGTGTGTGGTATTAAGCTCAGATGTTTGGGCTGTGCAATGGAAACTTTGAATAGAGTCACGTCAGTAAGTCAAGATGTGATTGAAGAGTGGACTGTTTTCTTTTTATAAATCCACAACTCATGAGGTTGTCATCAACTTTAGTTGTATTTTTGGGGTTTTTGTTGAGCTTAACACAGCATTATTTCTTTTTTTTATTTCTTTTTTTTAAAAATTCAAAAACATCAAATAGATCTTTTTTCCCCTCCCACTGCATTCACACATGCATCCACACCTCTGTGGTCCATTTACCAGCAACCACTTTAATATTTAACACTTGGAACCATCTCTTGAGCTCTTATCTCGCCAATTTGTCATGAAATACCAAAGAAACAGGCAACCCATTGTTGCAAAAATGTCTGTTGGTCAATGGTTCTCATCAATTGTGCTTTTGAGCCTGTGAAATGGAAAATAATGTCAGTACTGGCAGCTAAAGTATATATATATATATTTTTTTTTAAGGCTCTAATTAAAGGTTAAAAAACATCTTGATTACTTGATTTTAAACACTAGTGGTATGAAAATTATAAAAAATATGAACATTGTATCACTGTCCATGTTTGTATTTTCATTAAACACCTGATCAAATGATAAGAAATAGTGAAAAAATCATCTTTATCTGAAAAGCTTTAATAACTCAATCAAGTACAAATTTTGTTTATATATATTTATATATATCAGTAAAATAACAGGGGATTTTAAAAAGAGGTCAGATAAAGACTAAATTCAAGTTGTAATGACAACACAGGGTAATTATGTAACAGACTAACTGCTCAAACCGACCAAAATCTTACCAAACAGAGAGCAAAGGGGAACTTTGGTGCAGGCTGATCAGACCAACTTTGAAACAGAGGAGAAACAAAAAACAATAACCTATCGAGCTTATTTTCAATATTTCACCTTAACTGAACAGTAGTACAATAAAGGAAATCAATTCGCTAACTCAACAATCAAATATAAATAATAATATTTTTTAAATAATTAAGGTCACCCCCCCAAGATGCATCACTTAGCACATTCCAAGTAAACCTTCCTGTATTTAGAAGTGCTGGTTGCAAATATGGCTGGATCTCACGTGCTACGTGGACCAGAGTGAGCAGAGTGAGATGTTTTAAACGTGGCTAATGTGCTTTCAAATGTGAAATGAACATGAGTACATAAAATCAAAGGTTAGGCGTTGCCATTAATGTGTTGAGTGTGGTAATTGCGGCTGTTATAAGAACACAGATCTTATAGCTGAACCACATCCTGTTCAAAAAGTGCAGGAGTCATGTTATTATTATTATTTCTTGGAGCATACAGGCACATAAATTATCGTGATCCCGGGGGGAGTAGCATTAAAAAAAATCACAGAGTAATATTTGGAAGTGATAGGGAACAGATATCTTTCTTGAGAAGGACCTTTTCAAAACCAGTTATGCAAAGATAGGGGCTTGTTTCAGCACGATACATTGCTATGGTAAATAGAGAATATGTTTGTTAAATACTTGTGTTTGTAAATCAGTTCCCAGGATTAAAGCGCACGAGTCACATCCGCCTTATAAAGACAAAGTAGAGCCAGTTTGTACAGGACACTGCACGTTCCCGATACCACCCCTGCGTCCGCCAGGCTCCTGAACACCGGCTGCGCATGGACGTACGAGTCCACGCAATTACCGCGCGCGGTGTCATTCTTGAACACGCAGTCAGGTGTCGCGCTACTATCACGCTACCGGCGACGCCGCCCTCCTCCCACACACACACACACACACACACACACACACACACACACATACAAATGTTCACGGCACTGGAATCGTTTCATTTATTTATTTAATAATTCAGTCATGTGGATGAAATGCACAGGAGCGGATGACGTAGCGCGCGCGTTCTAACGTGTGTGTATGTGTGTGTGGGCGTGGAGGAAAATGTCAACGTGCAGCGCAAGAAGAGGCTGGAGCTGATGAGAGTCATGTTATTACGAAGCTTCAGCCTTCGCGTTAGCTGCTCTAAAATATCTGATATCCGGGGAGGAAAGTTTCTAAAGGGGTCGGCTGTCGGCAGTTAGCGGAGCCCGGGGTGTTGAGGAGGCGGGAGACGTGAGTTCATTGAGCCCTCCACAGCGAAGCGAAGCCCAGCCTCCCTTCCTGCATGTGAAGCAGATTGGGCAGAGACGTTCACAAGCCTCGGGCCACTTGTGACCGCCGTTGACCTCCTATTTCAGGTGAGTTTGTTCGCTTTGCAAAGCCGGGGAACTTCTAGCGTGTGGTTTGTTGACTGACAGGCGGCTAGCTCCTGTGACACATCCGCTAACGGTGCAGCAGTAACGGATAGAGAGGCACCGTCTGGACCTCATCATTTCTGGCTTTCGATGTGAGTTAAGCCTGCCGACAGTAACTGCCAAGCTTCTTGTGGAGATGTGAATATTGTGTTTGTGGTTGAATGCTGAACCGATATGACACAGCTGTCCCACTCTGTCAGCTAGCCAAAGAGGAAGCGTGAACCTCGATGATAACGGGCGATTAACATTCAACTGTTTTTGCTGCCCCCCCCCCCTTCATATCATCAGAGCTGTTACATTATCTTCCCGGAACAAGAGAGGCCTCTGGTGAAATATTTAGACCAGATTAGTTTGTGGTCACACCAGCACAAGAGCACCGTGGCCGTGTTTGCTGAAAAAACATCAACACATAACACCGTGCAGCTCTGAGTGCAAGGGCAGCCGTCCTGGCCGGAGGAGGATGATGATGATGCTGCAGCAGCAGCAGCCTCTCGCCGTGGGGTGTGGTTGGCTAGCCGGACAAACAGGTTTTCAGCAGTGTAAAAACCCTCCCACCCGGCGGTAGTCTACCCTTTAATCTCCTATTTGACAGCTCATTAGAGGGCCGGCGACATCGCATTAGACCATCATCTCCGGCATATTCCTCTGCCCAGGCAGCCCACTACCATGCATGTTGTGTTTCTCAGGCTCTGTCTGTCATAACAGTTTTGCTGCTGCTGCTGCTGCTGTAGCAGGCGGCCCCAGAGGCTCGTAAATTTGCCCGAGTGGACACCCAGCATGTGTTGCACACTCACTTGTGTTTGATCAAAAGCAGGGATCCACATTGTGATGCCTCCCTTATGAGCTGCTTAACTGAGCCCAAAAAAGTGGAATTAAAGTATCATCATATTGCTAAATACAGATCTGTCTACTGATATTTTGGTCTGCTCTGTTAGATTTAGCAATTACATTTCCTGGGACCCCAGTGTACGTCACTGTTTCCCCCTCTCTTTCCTTCCCTTTCTATAACTTAATTTGTACACTAATACTTCATTCACAATCCTATTGCTTTCTCCATATCTCTGCCTTCCTCAGTGTAATGTGCTAAGTGACAGCCTGCTACCAGAATAATCCCAGTGCTCTGTTATTCTCATGTGTATAACGCTCTCTTTCCTTATCTGCTGCACTTTCCTCATTCTTATTGTGTTGCAATGCCGGTCTGGAGCGGGATGAGGGTATCACTGCTAAAGCGCAACCATGCATGCAAAAGCATACATACTCATAGAGGTACACAGAGAGGCTGAAAGCTTTCAGCAATGATAATTCCGACTATGTTAACACATTAATAGACACCAAAGACCAGAGCCTGTGCAATAAACCAGCAGTACAATGTATGTGTATGTGACACAGTGAGAGAGAGACTATTGTTTGTGTGTTTGGGTTGACTAGTCATTGGGGTCAGTAACTTGTAGTCATTCTCCTGGCATAGTAGTTTTTAGGTCATATGCTCCACTAGTGTTGCTCTTGGCTGGGTTACTCGGCCTCTCGATGGGATCTTTACAGTGTATCTTAAGTGAATCTCTAGACAGCAGAGGGTGTGTGCGTGTGTGTGTGTGTGCAGACTGTGGAGGGGTGTCTGGATCATGGCCAGCCTTGTTCTGACAGTCTACACTCTGCTGATGACTGCAGTGAGGAGGCTTGTTTCTGTGTGTGTGTCTGTGTATAGGCCTAGGTGTTGTAACCAATATGCAGTGTAAATAAGATGAAGTATATTAGCCTGTCCACACCCTCAGTGTTGATTTTTTTTTAAACTTGGAAAGAGGAACAAGGAGTCAGTGTTTGAGCTCCTATTTGCTTATGTATTTATTGGGCCTTTATGTTGCTGTAAAGTGTACTTAATGTTTAACCCTCGGTAAGCATGTGTGATCTGTCTGGCTTTGAGTAGATTCATCTGTTAGTGTGTAATAAGCTTGTGTCCACTCAGAATGTCTGCTCAAGTGAAAAAGTTAACTATTAAAGTGCATTACTGTTACACATTCATGCATACAGCACTTCGCTATAAGTGCTTTTTATCTGTCAGGTGCACACTGACACTAGAAAGGATGAATTGGGAGCAAATTGGGGTTTCGTATCTTGGCAAAGGACACTTTGACACCTGGGATTGAGATTGAACCACTGATATTATGATTGGCTCCCGAGCTGTAATTGCAACAAATTCAATGATTAATGCAAAAGCAACAGTTGTGAAGTCATTAGTATGTTAAAACAATTGTATATGTCTGCAACCTTAGTTTTTCACATGGCAGTTGAGAACAGCTTTATTGCACTAAGTACTTTCCGCTCCTCTCTTATTTCCCCTGGGGTCACCACAGCGGATGGAGCCACATGTGTGATTTGGCACAGATTTTACACCAGACATAACCTGACTGAGTTTATGTCTCGCCCAGATTTCAGACCAAAGCAGTCTTACATGTGTAAGGCAAATATGCACCAAGGAATCCAAACACTTCTTTTAAACCTGTGGTTCTCAAACTTTTTCTGGCATACCTGACCTCAGAAGTTGAAAAGAGTTAAGGCCATGGATAGTATAAAGCACGGGCATAGCTTTCGGCTGAAAAAGAAAAAAGACGCTATTGCGGAAGTGCTTCAAAGCTGCATTCTACCTGAAGGCCACCAGATGGCGCTAGCTGGGGTTGCAAAAAGAACTTCTTGTTGTATACAAGTTTATGGGAAAACTAAAGAATCAGTTACTCATTTGGGGTCATGTTTAATTAAAAATTATGTCTGTTTGTAAATCTTGCTCATACTGTTTGAAAAAAAGAGTATTATCCATGGTTCATTGGCTGACGACTTGCTGACCAGTCAACGAGTGAGCAGTTTTCAGTCAGAACTGCTCCCTCTCATCCATTTTTAAAAAAAAGCCAATATGGCAACAATGAAAACTCTGCCACTCTCAATTCAACAGTTAATTCCATATTTTTTTTTCCCGTAATCATCCTCACCTTACCTGGAGTGGCTCCACATCCCACCAGGGGGGCCCACCCCACAGTTTGAGAACCACTGCTTTAAATGGATGGGTTAAGTCAAATGTAACTCTAACAAAGTCACTGGGAGCTATAAAGCAGGTAATTAGAGAGAAGAAGATAATTAGGGACACAACAACACATAACAATTAATAAGGGTAATCCCTTCCCCAAAAGATGATACTGCAAAGTTTTGGCATGTCACACAGGTTTAATTTGATTTACTTTTTATTTTATTATCTTACAGTCTAAAACATATTTCCTCATTTGGAATTTTTTTCTTTTTGCAGTTATAGTATAGTGATTTAGCTCAAGATGATGATCTCAGAGCTACATTCACTGCACTTAAAAAGGCCTTGAAGGTAGTTTTTTGTTGATTTATTGTTCAGTTTATATAACGTGTTGCAAAATATGACTTATGATTGAAGTCATGAGTCATAGTGACATTTTTATTCAGAATGAATGTGGGTTTATATTAGCTAAATATAGATGTTGAAGACAAATCTGTTAATTTTGGGGTGTTTTGCTTCCTTTTCCATCACAGTGTAAGCTACACAAACAGTTTACACTTAGAGTGGACGAGGTAATTTAAGGTCTACGATCTTTGCTGGTTTTTGTTTGCTCCTGCGAACATTAAAGGTGGTTCTTAGCTTCTCGGTGCCCCTATAAAATTTTCCAGTTTCACATATAACATTCCTGGCTTTCAATGATCTATAAAACTTTGAGATTTAGCGCCTGGCTGCCAGCTTGGGAACATGATGTGGCTCCAGAAGGCTTTGTGGGAACTGTGGGTGGCAGATGTCTTGTAGTTGCTGCACAAATATTTTAGACTCAGGTGAAATCTTGGCTTAGTATTTGTAAGATACATACTCAACTTATTAGGTACACTTTATGGTTTATTATTACATCAACCATGTTCATCAGACCTTTGGAAATTCTGAGCAGAGATGCCTGTTTTTTTTCCTGCATTTCCTGAGTTGTGTGAGTCACAAAAACAATATAAAATACCATATCTGTGGTCACAAACTTTTAGTTATTCCATGTGTGGGTAATTCTTTACTATTTAAAAATACTCTCAGTGCCACTATAACATATCCCCATATTTTGTTTTCAATGCTCCCCAGTCTACACTCACAGACACTTTTTTTAAGGAACACCTGTTCAATGCAAACATCAAATAGCATGATTGTTGGTGTCAGACAGGCTGGTCTGAGTATTTCAGAAACTGCTAATCTACTGGGATTTTCCCAGACAGCGTTTACAAAGAATGGCTCAGAAAATATCCAGTGAGCAGCAGTCCTCTGGGCGAAAATGGCTTGTTATTGTCAAACGTCAGAGGAGAATAGTCAGACTGCTTTAAAGCTGATAGCTGATAGAAGTCAAATAACTCCTTGTTACAAGCAAGGTGTGATGAAGAACATCTCTGAATGCAGAACACATTGAATTTTGAAGCATATGTACTACAGAAGAAGAAGACCAAACCATGTAGTCTTTACATAATTTCCTCTGGGATTGGCTGGTGCTCCTTAAGATCAAGAGGTTAGAGTTTTTGGCTCACTAAAGGTGGACATTAGAAGATTAGAAAAACATTGCCTGTTCTCATGAATCTTGATTTCCGCTGCAACATTCAGGTTACCATAAACAACATGAAAGCATGGCTCTATCGTCCCTTGTATGACAGATTCAACGATGGTTGTATAATGGTGTGAGGGATATTTTCTTGGCACACTTTGGGCTCCTTACTACCAGCTGAGTACTGTTTTAATCCAACAGGCTATCTGAAAATTGTTGCTGACCATGTCAATCCCTTTATGACCACAGTGCACCCATCTTCTGATGGCTTCCAGCATAACAACATGACGGCACACTAAAAACACGCCATGTCACATAGCTCTAATCAAACATTATCGTGTTTCTTAAACAGTTAGTTCACTGTATTCATATGGCCTCCGCAGTCACCAGATTTCAATCTAATACGGCACCTTTGGGATGTCCTGGAACATGAGATTCACATCATGGATGTTTAGCTACCAAATCTACAGCAACTGTGTGATCTATCATGCCAATATGGACCAAATTCTCTGAGGAATGCTTCTGGCAGCTTGTTGAATCTATACCACAAAAAATGAATGCATTTCTGAAGCCAGAAGGGGTACAGTGCAGTACTAGCAAAGTGTACCTAATAAAGCGGCAGATAAGTAGATCTGTGTTTTCTGCTGCTATGACGTTATGCAATCTCATCTCATCATTGATCGAGGCAAAGAAATCTCTGATCTCACTTTATGTCGTGTGCTTCTTCCTCTGTAGTATTTTTGACAAGCAACAAACCCTTGGCTTCCTGTTTGCACTAACTCAGTGTACACGAACAGTCAAGTGTGATATGTGCTTATGGGTCTATCTGTGCTTCCTTAGAATAAGAAGAAAAAAACAGGGAAACCATATGTCATGCCTCTCAGCCATTTCAGCTGTGGCACACCTGGTTTTTGATAACAACACTGACATGCATAAACATGCTGAAAACAGTAGAAAGTGTGCTGAAGCCATTTATTGTTGTTGCACATAAACTGCACATAAATTATATGTGCATGTTTCCACCTCACTTGCCTGTGTGTCAGTTGTCTGTTGTGCTACTGCAAATAAATACCCGTTTGTTACTATTGTGAATGGGGTGGAGGACTTTTGGTGACTGTGTGAATATGTGTCAGCTGTATCTGTCCCTAATTGTTCAGTTTAAGACTCTGTCTGTGAATGACCTCCCTCTATTGCTTTCTCTGTCTGTGTGAATAAGTGTGAGATCAGTAACATCGCCATGCCTTTATGTAAGTCTGGATAGATGAAGAGGGGGTGGGGAGTTTAAGGGGACAGAGGGGAGTTGGGTAAGAGCTAGTTTTCTTTTGTAGAAGTATGCAATTTCCTTCCTGTTTTACTGCTTTACCTCTACTGTAGGTTATATCTTCCACCTTTTCTCTGTTATTCCGTTTCCCTTCTCTCCCTGCCCCCACTGGTTCCCAGCATTCAACTGTGCACACTGTGTAAAAATTCATGTGGAAGAAAGCTTCCTCGCCCTCCAGCATCGACGCATTTCTGTCTCTCAGTCAACCTCGTCTCAAAAGATGCAACCAGATAACAATACCATGTATGCACTTACGTATTCTTTTTTTTTCTTTTTCTTTTTTAAATCTGAAGCTTCTATACAAATAATGAACTGTATGCTTTTCACATCCACCGTGAGGCTCCTTCTTCCCATCATCCTTTGCTATGAGAGGCGTTTTTGAGAGCAAGTGTTGCCTTGGTAACTATTTCTGCCATCTGTGTATGTTGTATGAATGCGTGGCAATGTGTATGTAGAGAAAGATGGAGGCACCTGCGGTCTTAATGCTCCAGCTTCCTCATTGTTGCATTATTTATTTAATAGTTAGCAGAATGACTGGAAGGTTACTGGGTTACAATCCACTCTGAGAAGAGATTAGAGGAGTCCGCTTTCAGCTCGGAGGATGTGTGCCACTGTAACACATCTGTAACAAAATATGCAAATAAAATAGCTGCTATCATAACCTGGCCTTGCTTAGTGAGTAGGAGTATAAGAGATATTCAGTCGTTAATTAAAATTCGTTGGTGTTTATTTCTGTATGCCTCGCTTTTTTGCTGTTTAGCCAAAGGTGATATTTGATTTGAAAAGCTAATTTGATTATTTAATAATCACATTTTCAATCAAGATGTGACATTGTGGCTCCTGTAATCAGAAAGTAATGTTAGTGACTGCCCTATTCTAATATATCCTGTATGTTTAGGGAGTAAAAGGAGACTTTGAGGCAAATGTTGCTCTTATATTGTGCTGTGAATATAGCGGAGGAATCAAATGACAGTAATGCAAGCAGCTTCTGCCTATATTTGGCAAGACAACATGAAGATATCTGCTTAAAACAATAATCTATTCAATAATGGGAAGACAAGAAGAAAGCAATAGAAAGGCAGACATGGACGAGGTGAAATTAGTGAATTGTAACTCCATTAGAGCACTGTGTGAGTGTTTGGCTAATTGTCATCTTAGTGATAAAAAAGTAGTGATATGTCATTAGTTTAGAACAGGTAGGAAAGATTTATGGGATCTGCAGCCTGAAGACTCGTGAAAGCAAAGAAGAGATTTCTTAATCTACAGAAAGGCAGAAGGCTACTGTGAGATGCTAAAACTTTGATAGCCAGACACTTTTTCATGCACTGTGGAGCTGCTAAGTACAGCCCAGGGACTGCAGCCCAGGATGGTGATAAATGGCCCATGTGTATATGTTGGAGAGAAAAGGGTGGCAGAGGAGAGTGCAAATGTTAGTCCCCAAAATAGTTTGTGTTCCCCAGGCTATATTGCGTCATTATTTGGTTGCTTGGCCCCGGAGTATTGTAGTTCTGTGTAACCCAGATTTTAACCCTGACTCAACCTTTTTTTTTATTTCCACTTTTTTTTCCCTCTCTGCTTGTCTGTCTGTCTCTCTCTCAGGTAGAAACTCTCTGCAAGCTTTAGCAACAATGTAGACGTCCCGATGATGATGATGATGATGCAGGGCCTTGTAGGGAGGAGGAGCAGCGACTGATTTTCTCCTCAATTTTATCACACCCTGCACTCTATGTCCGTCCCGACTGGGCGGCTAGAGTGCTATGTCATCAACCACACCCCCATCGGCTCAACCGTCTAAGAAGGGACGGAAGCCGGAGAAATCGGAGGTGATGGCTGATTCGGTGCCGGCCACCAATGAGGAACTGAGGAGCAAGATCATGGACCTTCAGATAGAGCTACAGCAGGAGCGCGGGAAGGTGAGGGTGAGGAAGAAGAGGAGGTGGAAGAAGCTGAGAACATGCGTTTAAAGTTAATAAATGTGGTTGAGAAGTCGTCTCCTATTTTATCAACTCAGCAGAAACAGGATAGAAACGGTTGCCAGTTTTATTTATAAATTATTTGCAACCAATGTTTAAAAGCATGTAAGCACACTTATAAAGAAGCAATATCTCTAATAGGACAGTAGGGTTACCTAGCGTGCAGTTTGGCTATTCTGTTGCTGTGAAGCAACAAAATACATATACTTCTTTTTTTTTTCTTTTTCTTAAAAAAAGGTCTCTGGGCAGTTTATTACTCCAGTCTGCTCACTGACACACAAACCTCCTCTCTGTGCTCATCTCTCCATCCCTCATGGCTAGTTTGTTTTAGTCTGCCAGGACTTAGAGTAAAAATATGGAAATATGCACAATAGAGTCAGGACAAACTTTATGTAAATACTGATGGCTACTTGTCAGGGGTACTCTAATCTATATTCTGCATTATGTCCTTCTATCAGGTATGCAAACTCCGCGAGCGGCTCCAAGAGCAGCGGCAGGCTCGCGAACTTGAGCAACACAAGCATGCCGTAGCACTCACTGACCTGCGTGCCAAACTCCATGAAGAAAAGCTACGTGAAATCGCTGCCATACGGGAGACTCTGGCACGGCAGCATGAAGCCGAGCTGGCCAGAACAATCAAGATCCGGGATACTGAGGTTCAGAGGCTGCAGGGTCTTGTGAATGCACTGAGAGATGGAGCTGCTGACAAGCTCAAAAATGCCCTTCTTGCAGAGGCTAGGGAGGAAGCCAGGAGAGCCTTTGATGGGGAGAGAATAAAGCTCCAGCAGGAGGTAGGTTTTAGTAGGTACAGGGGTGACAAGTATAACTTTTTCACATGTCAGATTGTGGAAAGTAGAACGTGTATAGGGTATATGTTGATCTAACAAAATTGTAAAATCAGTATTGCAGACTTGATTTTCGAGTGCACTTTGTGTTTAGATACCCTTTTTGTGTATGTATGTGGGTGTGCGTGTGTGTGTGTGTGTCTGTGTTTCGTGGGACTATGCACACTTTTGTAATTTGGTCCTGAAAAACAGGAAGCAGGGTGGAAAAGCCTGTTGCCAACCTATTGTTTCACTGTAGCCTACCTAGATGCCTAGATCTGTCATTAAACTTATTAATAGGATAAGAGCAAGTATTTACAAATGCACAGCTGATGTTCTTTTTGTTGTTTTTGTTTTTGTGTATATAAATATTAAAATGTGTGCATCGGGCCATTTCAGATTCAGGAGCAGAAAATGGCTCGGAAGCAAGCCGAAGAGGCTCTTGCAAACGCTCTTCAGGCTGATAAAGCCAAAGCAGCTGATCTCCGCACAGCCTACCAACAGCACCAGGACGAGGTGCACCGCATTAAACGCGACTGTGAGAAAGACATCCGCCGGCTGGTGAGAACACATAAAGCTGGAAGCCACAATACTGTGTACCCTCATTTTTAGATGACTGATAATCAATAGAAAAAGTATTTTCTAAAAGACATTTATCAGAATCCACTTAACTGTCAAGCCAAGATGAATTAAGTTTAACTTTAAATTGAATTTCAATTGGCAATATCATAATCACAAAGCCCAATATTAATCAAATAACTCCATTATTCCTGATTAAATAAGCAATAAATAATCACCCTTAAGTATTAAATACTAAAAAACCAGAGCAGATTGGCCTCACCAGGCCAAATCTCACAAAGTTTTAAAATCCTGTTGGTTTAAAGACACACAGGCGCAAAAATCTACCTTTACTTAAGCTTAAACTTTTTTTCAGGTAAATAGAGGTTTATGTTGTGCTCTGTTGCTAAGAAGCTGATTAAGAAAGTGTTATTGGGGCATTAAAAGTGTAATAGTCCTCCCTGTTATCACTGATTTTATAGTTGGAGATTAAACGTGCCTCTTTATGTGCATCACAAGGAGCTAACTATTAGTGAAGTGCAAAAACAGGGAGGTGTACTGTGTGCAATAAGCAGACACATCTTACACTGCATCATCAACTAAGCATGTTATGCCTGTGATAGATTAGCTTCACGAACCCAGCAGCTGTTAACGCTGTAGTCCCTGTCTGTCCAGATCATATTTGAATGACACACACACTCACACACCTACACACACACACACTCACACACCCACACACAGATTATACAGATTGGTTTCCTTCTACTGAAGTTCACTTCCAGCTCGGGGCTTATCTCACTGATGTAGCATGAAGGTTAGGAGCTAATTGCCACAATGTCTGTCTTGACCATGTGGTGCTATCTGCAAGTATAAATGTCTGTGTACCTGCTGCAGTTACTGATTTACCCTATTACATACAGGAGGGCTACAGTAACAGGCATTGTTGTTAGTAAAGGAATGCTTGAGTGAGGAAACTCAAAGAGTAAAGCACGGCTTATTGATGGAGAGCAGGCGGTGCAGGAAATACCGGCGTTAAAGAACAAAATACGGAGGGAAGTAGAGGTGGTAACAGCTGTCAGGAGGGGTTGCATGAATGCAGAGCAAGAACAGAGGCTTATAAATTAATCAAACCTAAAGCAGAGTGTTATAAAAGCTAAAACACTGTTAGTCTTCAGCAAACGCCATCTTACACTGAAGCTGTGCACAATGTACATACATAAATTATAAAGAAAAACATTGTACATATGAACTAATATTCACATATTGGAGGTGAAACGAGTGAAATGATTAGATTTAGATTTACTAACTTTTGTAGACAATAAGAACAATATTTTCAGTGCTTTATTTTGAAAAATAAGACCAGACAGAATAAGACAAGAGATGGACTCCAGCTGCTTAGATAAAGATGATAAATGAGAGTTGAGAGGTGGTTTACATGTGAGTTTGTGATGTGTGGTGAGTGAGAGGGTTCCCCTTTTGATTCATTCTGGCATAACCGCAGTGGAGGGACAATAAAGTGTAAACAGAAAAAAACATTAATAAACTAGTAAAATAAAAATAAATAACATGGGTAATAGAAAAAGAAAAGACTGGAAAAGGTCTTAAAAATAAAATATTAAGGACTTCAGTTAGACGTAAAACCTATTTACTAACTCCTTATAATGGCTATAATCTAGTTCTGTTTCACTCCTTTAGATGGATGAGTTGAAGGCAAAGGACCGGGTGGTGTGCGCTCTGGAAAGGGAGCTGGGGTTACAGGCTGGCTATGCCCAGAAGCTTCAGCTCCAAAAGGAAGCCCTGGATGAGCAGCTGGGTCAGGTACGAGAGGCCGAGAGACACAACCATGGCAGCCCGAAGAGAGAAGTGGTGCCCGGACTAGGAGAAAACCCAGACTTGCTCAACAACCAGGTATACAAGTGTCAGTATTTTATGCTTAAGATATTTTTATATGTTCCGAAAGTTTCCCATATTTACAGATATTTTATATTATATTTTATATTACAAATTTTAATACAAAGTAAGCACAATGTGAGGTATTTCTGGTGAGGAGCTTTTAAAGAAAAATAAGTGATAAAAAAAAAATCACAGTATAATAGTGATTTTGTAGTGCAATTGATAATATTGATATTAATAACAGATGCCATAGAGTTAAAAAGTGAAATTGGCACATCTGTGAATCCGTGAGCCGTACATGGAGAATTTAATATACGTTGTTGTTTATGCAGCTTTTTCCTGATTCCAGCCAACGCCACAAAATCAATTTTGAAGGAATACTTAAGTTGTCTTTACAGACAAACATTATATATAAATAGCGCTGTATAAATGTGTGACTGGGTGCATGAGAGATGCAGTAGATAGTGCTTTGAGTGCTCATCTGACTAGAAAGGCATTATTTAAGTACCAGTCAATTTACCAGTTCATAAATCACATGGTTACTGTACTTCACATACACATTCACTCTGTGAACAGCCAAATCATCTTTCTTGCCATCACCTCCTTTTTACTGTCCGTCTCCATTACCTGCATGCCTGCCTGCATGTACTCCCTTTTTCAGTTGTTGTCTTCCTCCTCCTCTTCTCCTCTCCCCACGGCTTCACAGGAGGTGGAGGAGCGTGACATGAGGAGGTTCCAGTTGAAGATTGCAGAGCTCCACTCAGTCATCAGGAAACTGGAGGACAGAAATGCACTACTGGCCGATGAGAGGAATGAACTAGTGAGAAAAACACGCGTGCAGTCATTATAAACATACAATTATACATGCAGACATTTTTAAAATTATAATTCGCATACGTTTAGACACCATGAAGAGTATGGATGTTGAAGAAACCTGAATCCGAATATTTCCTAACTTCCTCACTGTTGATGTTGACTGTCCTAGTTAAGCTGGAAATTCTGTGGCGACACTTAAGATTACAATGTCCCCCCTCCCTGTTTCCTTCCTCTGTTCAGTTGAAACGGGTGCGAGAGGCAGAGAGCCAAATGAAGCCCATGTTTGAGAAGAATAAGCGGCTGTCCAAGAAAAATGATGACCTCCTGCAAACACTGCAGCGCATGGAGGAGAAACTCAAGAACCTGAGCCGTGAGAATGCTGAGATGGTAAGTGCAACCAACATGTCTTCCTAAACATCTGCTGGTGACTCTTAACTCCCTCTTTTTTTAACCTGAAGATAAAATCAAAAAGTAGTAATAGGATGTAGTAGATATTATAGTTTTATCTAGTCTATTCAAGACGTTTTATGGTTTTTAGGGCTCTCTGAAGGAAAGAGGACCTCTGCTGGTCATTTGATGAATAGCATGAAAAATAATTAGTCCATCTGTTTCCTTCCTGCAGAAGGAGAAAACTTCCTCCTCTCGGCCACCATCACAGCAGCAGTCTGTTCAGGCCCAGATGAAGCGACCAAGCTCCCTGACCGACCTGACCCACGCCCACGAGGAACAGGAAGTAGAGTTCCTCAAGCTGCAAGTTGCTGAGCAACGCGGCATCATTGATGAGCTCACGCAGGTCAGGACAGGGTTACATGCCTGTTAACACATAAGGTCATACAACAGTATATACTCAGATAACATTACTCTGTCAGCTCGTCTGTTAGATGTTTTTAGATAGCTCTCACTATAATATCTCTTAATGTATTGGCAATACATTATGGCACAAGATTATTATTGTAGGCATAATATTAGGCCCTGACAAATGCAGGAGTATTAAGAGAAGTAACAATATTGATATTCAGTGATTTAAAATCGTATATTCCATTATATCAGCTGAAAATCTTTTTTTCTTTTTCTTTCAGACACACGAAACATGAACAGATTTACATAATATTTCTTATGTGTAGTTATTTCTTTACTCATTTAAGCTCTGCTTGTTCTGTTTGGATCAGCTGGTTGCTATGTTAAACCTGTTCCAAGCATTTTTATTTCCCACAGTCAACTTGCCCTCTGGTGTCCAAACTGCAACATCAGCACTCCACATTGCTCTTCTGTCCCGTCTTTACTTTTTAAATGAATCGGCCTGTATTGAGTGCCGAGGCCAACAAATCAGCAAACAGTTCTGGCTCTGCAAATGATAATATGATTTTTCATGTGTGTACTTCACTGGAAGCGTATAGAGGTTTCTGTCTTGATATTTTATCTGTAATATGTCAGTGGATTTTTTTAAGTGTGCCAATAACAATATACAAATACATAATAAAATCATCTGCATTGCCATGGCTAGAAGGGGGACGTATTGTTGTACTGTCACTGTCACAATTGTTATTGTGACAGTACTAACCCCGAAGTTGTGCTTCTCTCTGCATTTTTGACCCCTCTGGATCAGGGGAGCATACATGTCTTATACATGTCAGAAGGATCAATGGTTATATGTTTTTTTTTTTTTAAAAAACCCCCAAAAAACCTTGAGAAGAATGGCCTAGTCTTTAGTTTTTGCCTATTTTTCCCCTCTTATCTTCTTTACATTCACTGACACTGTCAGTCTGACAGCTTGAGTTATTATAAGCTGCTAAATTCTTGAATTTACAGTTTAATGCTGTGACTTTATTTAATTTGAAATATAGAAAAGAAATGTAACTAAATTAGACTCTGCTGAACAAAACATTTTATGCTGCTGGCAGGTCACGTTTTGATTGATCAATGTGAATCCCGTGCCGCCACAGATGCCTCCGATTGCTCTCTTAAAGGTCAGAATTTAAAAATGTTCATCTGTTGTGTCTTTAGGAACGTGATCGATTGGTGATGAGCAAAAAGAACAGGAAGAAACCTTTCAAGCTGCCGAAAGTGAGTTTTCATCAGTGTTTTTACACATCTGTTAATCCAGTGGTGTGTAACTAAGCAACTTCCCTATCTGTGGTTGACTGACCCTTGAGCATTGTTTTCACTTGTGTGTTTGTGTTTAATTGGGCTCAGGGGACAATTATGACACCATCCCTCACTGCTGGGACCATCACAGTGAGCACACACGCAGCTAGTTGAGAATTATTTGTTTTGGGTTTTTTTTATTATAGATTTTTTTTTTATGTGAGTATATTTTTGTTCTTTATAAGATAGTGTTACTAGAGACTGGACATGCATCACAGAAACTGCAAGCTGTGTGCAGCATTTCATGCTTTTATCTGTGCCAAAGGGATTAAAGGGATGACAATATCTAATTGGCTGAGGTGACAGAGTTTGAAAGAAATAATTGCTAAGTACTTGTGTGTGCATGTTTGGGCTAATACATCAGGGGACATTTTAGAGTCTGCGATGTTGCTAGGAGGAGGAGTTTGTAGATGCATGACATTTATTTTCTTCCTCCTCCTCCTGGAACCAGTTTGTTAGCTTGGCAGGTTCAGCACTGAATTGGGGCACAGCAGCTTGGCTTTTGGACTTGCACCTGGAAATTTGGCTTTCCTTTTTAGGACAAACCCAGACACTGACCATTTTTTTTTCGTAGGAGTTTGATTGTAACCAGAGGCTTTGTTGTCGGCTTTTTAGATTTTGTTTAGGAGTGACAAAAAAAGCTGTTGTACTTTATGGGCTGCACTTCAGTTTTTAGATCTGCTGGTGTTTTTGAAGATATGATAGATGTATATTTAAGATATTATTTGTAGTTTACTTTTTGGCCTGGCAACAACATGACAGAGTACATCCTCTTTATCCTCTATTTCTCTTCTTTCATTTGCCTGTGTGCCCTGGTCTGCCTTTATTTCTCTGGTTGCCAGGAAATGACTTATAAACATGATGATAAGCACTTTGGAGTCTGGAAAAGTTAAAAGCAAAAAAAAGTAAACAGTCAGTGCGGTCATTCAGTCTAAGTTTTTTAAAATGAGATTACTGACTGAATGACCGTGTCTAGATTTAACAAGTTTGAACTTTTAGTCATTTTTCCTCTTACTTTGCAAAAGTAATTGGATTTCTTTTGGGTTTGATGACATCAATATTTGGTTTAAAAGTTTCCTAAGCTGAAATCAGATGAAGTATAGTTCTGGATAATAATTGTTTTTGTTTCCAACTGCTGATACGCAGAATAACATATGTGTAGAGCTGAGGTTGATTTAACCCTTTTCCCCCCTCCACTGCTCTCTGCAGAGGCATGTTGTGGAGACATATTTTGGATTTGATGAGGAGTCGATAGACTCTGAAACCTCCTCACTGACCTCTTATAACACTGACCTCACTGACCGCACGCCTGCAACTCCAGAGGAGGACTTGGAAGAGGTAGGAAAGTCCTTTTGTATCCACTGAAAGAAATATCTTAACATCTTAAACAGCTGCAAGATGTGGAAAATAAATCTTGGGTTAATAAATCAGAAGAAAGTAAGATGGAACGTTAACAGTAATTTGCAGATTAATATATGTGATTATGAAAAAGTAAAGGGTGAAGCTTTATGTGTTAATTTGACACATTCGCTCTTTGATATCACAGAGCATTTCCCGTGAGGAGTCAGAGCTTCGTTTTCGTCAGCTCACTAGAGAGTACCAGGCTCTTCAGCGGGCCTACGCTCTCCTGCAGGAGCAGACTGGGGGGTCTCTGGATGCAGAGAGGGAGGCCAGGGTTCGTATCTGCTGCCACCTTCCAAATGTGCTACCTACAAGTCTAACTTCCAATTCAAGAAAATATTTAGAGCATAGATCCTCATTATGGTTTTCTCAGTCTGCTCTATTCATTCCTTTTGTACTTGGATTTAAGTCTCTGATGGTTCATTTTCCCGCCCACAGACCCGTGAGCAGCTGCAGGTGGAGCTCAGCAGCTGCCAGGCAAAGATCGTGGATCTGGAGAAGGCCCTGGCTGAGCGGGGGCAGGTAATAAAGACAGTGGATGGGGACAGAAGCTCACTGGTCCTGCTCTCACTGGGCCTCCTGCATGTCTGTCTGGCTGCTGTGCTCCTTGGCTGGCGCTTTGCTGACCAGGTCTGCCGCAGATTCCTGTGATGTCACTTCCTGCATGTGTGATGTCAGTGCTGTGCCTGCATTCTCTCCTTCACCCTCTGCCCTTACCGATGATGGTGTTTTATTTTAAATACTTGTGTCTGAGTTACTCATTACAGATTAAACACTTCAACCACCTTCATTCATTTTAGCTTTGTATAGATTAACACATAAGATTTTCATGTGGTAATATATAACCTTCTGTTAAAACATGAAAATACTCACTTAATACAACTTGATTTTGGTTATTTGATGTGTACGAAAGGCATCTTGGTCTGAGAAGTAAGCCAAACCACTGGATGTGTAGTGGGAAAGCCTCTGGCTTTTTTTTGCTTAAAGAAAGTAGTGAGAGGATCACTGAATTTATCATGCCGAGTTCATATCAGGACACTTTGTTTACTTTTTTGTGAAGCATTTCATTGAGTTACTGCATGTTGCCTGTGGCTTGATCCAGCTGGTATTCTGACTCGCTTTGCTGCTGTTTTTCATCTCAGATTGCCATTTGGTCCTCATGTTGCTGTGAACTCTTGTTGCCTGTGATTGCAGCTCTTTTGCTTTGGTTATCTGATTTAGCTTCATTTGTCTGCATCAATAAACTTGTGCTCCTGCCACCCTGTGCTATCTTTTTTGTGTCTGTTTTGCATTTGCTTGTGTCTTTTAAGCTGCAAGTTTGAGGGATGGGAGTTTTGTTCATCACACTATGTCATTGCAGATCCTTTAAATCCTCTTCTGTTCCTGCCAGTGTCATTTCTCGCTCATGTTGTGTTTGGTTGTTATGGCAGGATTCAAAGTGGGTAGAGGAGAAGCAGTACTTGCTCAGGACCAACCAGGAACTGCGTGAGAAGGTACATTAGATTAGCCTTCTATATCAAGGCATTCAGTACTAGTTGTAATACCTGATTTTCATGATCAGATGTGTTCTTTATTAACCACCTCTGAAAACGTTATATTTTGTATAAACATAAGCAGAATAAAAACTTTTACTGAGAAAATAGTGACAGAGTTAGTTAATGTAGCTGTTTAAAAGATAATTATCTATGTAACTCTCAGTTGATTAAAAAATTGATAACATTTATAAGATAACTAAAAGTAAATACACAATTTAAAATGTATGCACGAGAGTAACAGCTGTAAAGATTGTAGTTATAGACACAGAAAGCAAAGTCAATGCAGTTCCTTAAGTCTGCATTCTGTCTAATGGCCAGGAGGGGGCAGATCCTTTGGCTCAAAAAATAAGTCACACTTTATAGAAGTCGATTGGAAATAACCCTCAGCTCCCTTGATCAGTGATCTAAGTTAACAATTTCCAGATGATGTTATGGACTTAATCACTAGGTAATTATTTTAATATAAAATTATGTTCTTTTGCAAAACTTTGGCCCACATTAAAATAAAAAAGAAGCCTCAAACATATTATTTGTAAGAGTGGGCCTATTTGATTGATGCCAGTACAAGTGTGCAGTGTCTCTCAGTTTCACAGTCAGATTCACTCACAATTTTTATATGTGGTTTCAAAATTGCAAGAAGCTGACAAAGCATTGCAGCTAGAGTGGCTTTGTCCATCTTCTTTATACAGTCTATTACATATTGTGCAGGGTGAACAGACTTTTGGCATCTTGGACACTGTCCTCAATATTTACAAACAAGACTTTGAAACATTTCATAGTGTTTAGTATGTGTAACGAATCTGTTGTGTTTGCAGATGAGTGCGCTGCAGCAGGCGGAGTCCCGGCTGCAGGCTGAGGTTCAGGATGCTCGGGACCAAAATGAGCTGCTGGAATTCAGAGTCCTTGAACTGGAAGTAAGAGACTGTGCCAACATCATACTGTCACCAGGAGGTGACAACAACAATCTCAGCTCCAGACGCAAGACCTATATACAGTGACTCATCAGACAGACAGACATAGCCTTAAACACACTGCTCAGTTCTTCACTGTATGCATCTGTGTTTCCTTGTTTTGCATGGCAGCTGTGTACTTTACCCTTTACTGAAATTGAATATTTTTGTCAATGAAGAAATGTTTTGTCAAGAATATAATTTTTAAGTAAATAAAAATATATTTAAGTTCACCATCCACTCCCATTTTTCTTCATTTTGTCTCATTTTTGCATGCATATCCCAATTTTCTGTTGTTGTATTTTTCACAATTTGAAAGTTGATGTATATGAACAAAATGAGGACGGATCCCATGGAATTATGCTTTTGTTTCCTTTTTTTTTTTTTTTTTAAATAAGAATTTGCATACCATACTATTAAGATGATATTTTTTATTTCTAAAGTCCCATCACCCTGATGGAGTCCACTCTCCATCAGTTTAAATAGCAGTTGTATCTCAATGTTGGGAAATGACACGTCACTGGCTTAATTTAGAGTTTCAGCATGTTATTCTGTTGGCTTGGTTTCTTTGACCCCTTTTCCATCGGTTTTCACCGCCCTCCTTTGGCAGATCCTGATCATGTTGTCATTGTCATGTAAGTAAATCCCTCATTCCCTGCCATTTTGCATAGTGTCATTGACTTACACCACCATTTATTTTTCTTTTTGTTGATCAGAACTGCCCGTGGTACAATGAATAATTGCATAGCTGACATTATGTGTGAATATTAACACATTGTTTGCATACATAGGAAAGGGAACGCAGATCACCTGCCCTCAATCTCCACATGTCTGCGTTCCCTGAGAACAGTAGCAGTGCCCTGCAAGTCTACTGCCACCAGGAAGGAGTCAAGGTGAATGCACTAGTAAAAAACAAACAAACTAGAACCTTTCTTCTAAATGCTTTCTTGAGTACCTGCACAGTTAATATAACAGCCTTGATGATTTAGTTTGGGGGTTTTTGCAGGATGTAATCATTCCTGAACTGATGAAGAAGTTGGATATTCTGGGAGATAATGGGGTGAGTTCGAACCCACTGTAAAAAAATCACTTTAGTCTTAAAATTTCTAATGAGTCGTTGTCAATGTTGTATTTTCTAAAGAATCTCAGAAATGAAGAGCAGGTGGCTGTGATCCAAGCAGGGACTGTGATCTCACTCTGTGAAAAGGTGAGTGGAAAGTTTCTCTTTTCTGACACACAGTGGACAAACATTGCTATAACACCCTGTTACCACAGCAAAGCCATTTCATTCAAGCCTGCATATTTGATATAGCAAGGATTTAATGCTGGATGCCCTCACTGATGCAACCCTCCCCGTTTATCCAGGCATGGGGCTGGCACTAAGAGTACATTGGTTTGTGCCACACCCCTTGGCTGGGTTAAACATCCCGAGCAATGGACAGTGCACATGGTGAAGGAGAGAGTGCAGATAGGGTGTTGTGGGTGGAGTTGAGTGTCAGGGGTGATTTGTGAGAGAAGAATAGCAGCAAGAGTAAAACAGATTGTTGTGAGCTCTGCTATGATGTATGATTGGAAGACACCGTAAGAGTGGCAAACTTGAGTTGGTTTGGACATGTGCAGATTGATATATTGGACAAAAGGATGATAAAGATCGAGCTGCCAGGCACGAAATAAATGAGAATGACCACATAGAAGAGTCATGGAGGTGGTAAAGGAGGATATGCAGAAGCTCAGTGCAACAGAAGAAGATGCTAGAGAAGGGGTGAAAGAGGCAAAAGAAGAAGATAAAGACGGATTTCATTTAACTCATTTTTTGTTTAATTTAGATTAATCTTATAGAAGCAAAATGTGAATCCCACACCTTTCTGTGTCTTCATCTGCAGTGGTTGAAGCAGATAGACAGCACTGAGGCTGCCCTCACGCAGAAGATGATCGACTTGGAAAATGACAAGGTGAGAAAGTTATCTACAAATGCATAAAATTCAGCTTTCTACAACATATTCAAAGCAACGTGTTAATATTATAGTCTCCTGTTGTTATTATGTCAAAGAACTTATCAAGACTAATACGTAATTATAACTATACTACCATGTACAACAAGCTACCTTCTACCAAGCCCTGCATTATAGATTATAACATCTTATTGCAGGAGCTGTTTAGTAAGCAGAAAGGATTCCTTGAGGAGGAGTTGGACTACAGGAAGCAGGCCTTGGACCAAGCCTACATGGTACGAAGCTTAGAGCAATAATACACAGCGTGCTTTTACCTGCATATGAACACAGACATATCTACTGCTTACCATTGTGTATATTTTTACTTATAATGGCTGATGATAAAGTAATTCAGGAATGCAGGGGTGCAGCATTATCATTTCAGCATGAGATAAACATCTAGGACCCTGTTAACCATCACAAATGCAACATGCTCCATCAAGGTAAAATTTGCTACATTGTGTTGGGATACTGCATCTTTTACCACTGAAGTCTAAATTATTTTAATAATCTTAGCCACTCAGTTGGCCGGGATAAGTGGCCACTTGTTTATGACCTAAACCTCGATCAGATTTACTCTCTCTTGATTTGAGAAAGTATGATATGATTCATTTATGAATATCCTATTTAAAGTTGCTCAGGAGAAAGTTAAAAGAGTGAGTTTAATAATAAGGTTTTAATTATATATTTTTAAAGCATGAATCTTAAAGCATTCTCCACTTCCACTGATTTAACTAGACTGTAGCCAGATAACAGAAGTTAACACTTAGATCATTCGCCATATAATTCTAACCATTTTACTTGGTCAGTTTTGGTGTTGGTTTGTGTTTATAGTCCCACCTGATATTGTGTTGGGCTGATCTTGGTTCTTACTTGGAATTTGTTGTTTGAACAATGTGTAAAGAAAAGCACAGTTTGTGTTGTTAACCAAATCAAGTGACCATGTAAAAACCAAGGTTGAATAGCCCTCAATGTAAAGTGGAAAAGTGTTCCCCATATCTGCCATGGTCACAGTGTTGTGTGTATGTGTCTGTGTGTTTGTGTGCATATGTGTATTCCCTTGTTTGTGCTTGTGCATGCTTGTGTGTGTTCCTGCATGTGCATGTGCACGTCCGTGTGTGTGTGTGTGTGGGTGTATACATGTATGTGTGTATATGTGGCTGGCTGTGCAGAGGATCGAGGAGTTGGAGGCCACGCTGTATAGCGCTCTGCAGCAGGAGCAGCCGGCATGCCAGGCGGTGGCTGAGTCGCTGACAGACAGGCAGAGGGAGGAGCTGAGGCTAGCCGTGGACAAGCTGCGGCGTCAGATTCTCCGGCAGAGCCGGCAGTATGACAGTCAAATCTTACAGGAGCGCATGGAGCTCCTACAGCAGGCCCAGCAGGTAAGGCTCAAAACAAACCCAGTCAGGTTGTTGAGTCCTGCCCTCCCTGAATCTGACCCCTGGTACCTGTCTGGAACTTTTAACCCCACCAGATCTCTGGTGCTTTGAAAAAGATGCAGTATCCCTGTACGTGCTACCTGTAACTCTATCTGTAAGTGCATATGTAAAAGTGGGTGAGTGGAAAGATGAGACAGAATGACCTTGGATTTGTGTGAGTGTTTGTGTGTTTCATTGTGATCTGAATACCCTGACACCTTCAGTATCCCTCCACTCAGCAGCCCTTTCGATACTTTACACCCATGGCTTTTGGCATTGTGTTATCCATTGACTACATGACACTACATGTACTCTAACTCACTAACAAAATATCCTCTAACCGTACTTACTGCACATTTTTAATGTATCTACTAATTAATATGCTCAAACTACTGAACCGATTAGAAATCAACATGTTTGCAGGTCCGAGAAATGCATCTGATTTAATTTATGATATATTTTATAATAATAACTCTGAGAATTATGCTCACTTAAAAAGTCCCCACAGTGTGGCTTTTATTAACACTCGTTCCAATTTCTCTGTAGTTAAGAAGTGATATTTAACTGGAGCATTCACCTCAACCTCAATTTGATTTGCTGCACAGGATATTAACTTCAAAATGTCATGTATTTTGTTTTAAAATATGCCTGCCTGCCTCAGTTGTATTTATGTACTGTATAGTGAGCACTCACAGTGGAAAGCTATTTAAACTAATATGTTAGGAACAAAGAACCAAGTCACTGATGAAGCCACTCAGCTTTTAAGTCTCAAACAGTGTCACTGTTAAATCTGCTCTTCAGTTGCCATGGCAGCTCATTCCAACAGCTGCCATGGAGACAGTATGGCATGATGGGAAAGTCAGAAGACTATTTGGAGTGTCTGCAGGAATAGATTGATAGCAGCCTAACTTAACTGTTGAACCATGTGTGAAATAAATAAAGAAATGAAATGAAATGTTGTTGCACCTGAGGAAATGATTGTGTCAGAATCAATCAGATGTGTTTCGCGTGGCCACGAGCTAACCACTTCTGTCTTTTTGTTGCAGAGAATAAGAGAGCTGGAGGACAGGATTGACTTGCAAAAGAGACAAATAAAGGAAATAGAGGAAAAGGTACACACTCAAATTTGACTTGTTTTTTATTAGTGCAAGGTATCAATGACATCTTCTGTGCGGTGGTGTTTTCTAAACTTTTTGTCACTTTTTTCTTCTCTCTCTTTCCTCACCTGTTGATTAAACCTCTTGTGTTCCTTTAGTTTTTGTTCCTCTTTTTATTTTTCTCTTTAGCATTTATTCTTTGGCCTTAATGAAAATGCCCATGGACCTACATCAGGTAGAAGTAACTGTATAATACTAGAATTCGGCACAGTTTTGATGCCTGCCAATAATTCTTAGGAAAGAGTTCAAATTTTCTTTTCTTTTTCTTAGGTGTTAAGGTGCTGTGGTGGCGAGCGAAGATGAGATAAAACCTAATTGTTTTTTATGCATTTGTAGACAGTTCAACTAAACCTTATGGCCTTTTTGATAAATGTGCACTTTTGCAGAAGACTGGAATGCAAACATATTTGAAAATTTAATAAATAACCAGATATACATGAGAAGAAAGTGAGATTTATTTATAAGTAACATCTGTTATAGTGATCCCTGGACCTGGAACATAAAACCCCAACTCCTCTGTAAAGCAAACACTTTGATTTAACGAGGGAAAAATCTGAATCAGACGATTTACAAACGCAAGAAGAGCCACAGCCTCAGCTGAAGGAATGCCAAGCAGGACAATGGAAGGGGACAAATGGAGAGAGGAGAAGAAGAATGAAAGCACAAGGCTGACTGACAGGGTGAACAAGCTGAGCGCCAACTGGATATGGAGGATTTTGGCAAAGTCCAACGTCTGTGCCGTTTCTAAGGAAACAGCAGTGCGTCTAAGTTCGCTGAGCAGGAGCTGAACTATTTGGAGGTTTCTTGACGCACTGAAAAGGAACGAACGGTGAAAACGCAAAAACAGGTTTGTTGTTTCACTTCACCTTTCAGAAATACTCCTTTGCAAATTTGTCACCATCAAAGGATGGCTTCGATTAAGGTTTTGTGACTTTGTCTATTTTTAGATTACAAGAAATCTGTAAATGATTGAATTTCTAATAACACTACCACTGATTTATGTAATTGCACTGTTACACATTTGCCACACTTGATTGCCAGAAATCTCAAAAACCTTTTCGTGAATAGTTTCAAGTAGGAACTCTTTTTTCAGCTAAACTAATACACTGCCAGGTGGAAGTGGCATGCAAATAGCTACCATAACGGTTCAGCTGAGTGGGACACCGTTAATGCTTACATCCTGTCACGGTGCTATAAGCAGACACCTCGTGTCACTGGTAGTTGCATGCATCTTTCTGCACCTCCTTTTTGGTATTAAGGAAACAGTCTTTCAATATGAATCTGGTTTGTGGATGTCTTTTTAGCATTGCAATCATGATTTCTGCAAAAGAGATATTTAGCAAATGTACTTTTTTTTTACCACAAAACCTCTGTTTCCATCATATTTAAGAGGTGCCACGAATCTCCATAGCTGATACTTCCAAGCCAGGATAACTCGGAGCAAAACAATAGATAAATAAAAAACACTACAAACAAAAGAAAAAAATTGGTGCTTGTTTAATTTTTGGAGTGGACCGTCCCTCGAAATGTTTAGGTTCACGTTTTTTTTGTATATATCTTCAAACAATATTCAATCAACGATATTACTCAACGCACACTATGTCCAGGAGCAATCATCAGTGCAGACACAAACTGTTGAACTGAAGTGATTGTATGACATAAAACTTTTGTATGTTTGTCCAGTGTGGTACAGTAGGAGGTGCAGGATGGGAGTGGATGATTAGAAGGAGGCGTAACCTGATAGATTATTGTGTGTCCAACAACTTGCTTCCAGGCTGTTGACAGTGTGAATAATACATGACTGTATTTTAAGTGCATGTATCTTTATTGTGTGTGTCTGTGTTTGTCTTAGTTATAGTCTGTACAAATGTGACAGAGTTGTTAACTGGAAACATACAAGCTGCCCAAATGAATGTATGAAAACGTGTATGAGTTTTAGTTTTTTTAAGAATTGAGTTTGACACCGGCAGTTCTTGTACTGCAGGTGAAATTAACTTAGTGGGAATAAGCTGACCCAATGGAGGATCACATGACCTCGTCAGACTCAGCAGGTACCGGATGCACTTCAGTTGCCATGGTAAAGGACTCTGTAGGAGCTGATGTGGACCTGCGTGTGCTGTGTGATCGAGTGGAGGACTTGGAGCAGAGAGCGGTTTCAGCCATCCAGCCTGAGAGCTACCTGAGGAACAGGTGAGAGACTGGGTGAGAGGGGATCCAGTGACACACACATCTGCTACTGTACGCTCACTTTTGGCCAACATAATATCACGTATCACACACACCTGACTGCACTGCATGCAAGCTTGAGAGTGCACCTCTGAAAACTACTCACTGCATCTGCTGCCATGTTAGGAGATAAAACTGAATCTATTTTTTTAAAATCAGAGACAGTTTAACGTTTAAAAGCTCATTTATATGATATTATACGATGTTAAGATGACGTAATGCGATCTTGTTTTGCTATTTGATAAGGATCAGAGAGTTGGAGACGTCAGAGAGGAGCCTCCTGCTGCAGCTATATCAGCTAGCGTCTGCCTCTCAGTTCCCCAACATGCATCACTCCCAGAGGCTGGACCAGAGACTCCACATGCTCAGGGAGGAGGTCAGGACCATGGTGAGTGCTGTCTGAGAGATTCAGTGGGTCACTGATGTAGAAAATATAAAATACATTTACAGCTTTGAATATGCAAGTTTTAGAAGATGGGAGTAACATGTACTTCAGATATGAATGAGAGGCTTGTGCAGTTTACTGGGATAGACAAAATAATATCAGATTTTACCTATAAAAACAATGAATTCCCATTAAATGCAAAGTTTTAAAGGCTGGATTGTTAATAGTTTAACACTTTTACTGTTATAATATATTTTGCAAGTAGCACACTTTATATACTTTATACATACCTTGAGTAGTCACATAAATTCACTTACAGGCCATTTTTATGCATTTATTTGGCCAAAACAGATACATACTACATGACTCAGCCACTGTTATATACTGTTTTTTTTTACCTACAGATTCAAAAGAGTCAAAAAAGTGTAGAGGTTATTGTCTTAGGTCCCAAGATTCATTCATTTTGTCTATACCAAACATTTGCACTGAATTTGGAAAAAGAGCATTCAAATTTGCAGCTCCTATTAGACGGTTACTATCACTAAGGTATTCATTTTTATTGACACTGAAGTTTATAATTTTTGGTTGCGTCTGTGTTTTATTTCTATTGCCTGTCTGGTGTATGAAGTGTATGATTGTACTGCTCTCTTTTGTGGCCAGGACATTCTTGTAAACGAGATTTCTATTCTTTTCCTGGTCAAATAAAGGTTAAATTAAAAAAGCAACAACAACAACATGCTAGTGTGATAGTGAGCATAGAGGTTTTTTTATCATCTTTGTTGAGATTACATTACTTTATCTTTTAGGTATCTTTAAGAAGTTTGAATGATGGAAACTTATTTAAAGTAGTTAGTTTGCCACTGTACAGTAAAACAAATACAGCTGATGATATATGTCTTATAGATATCATATGCAGCTAAGACTGTTACTACTACAAATACTAGCACACAAACTAGTTCAGCTCAGGCATGTAGAACATGTTATCAAGCAAGATTCTGTTCTCTGTCTCTCTCAGACTCAGGAGAAGGAGCGAGAGGAGCGAGTGTGGAGGGAGCGACTGCAGCGTTGTCAGAGGCAACTGAAGGCCAAAGAGGGAGAGATGAGTCGACAGGCCCAGTATTTTGAAAACTTTAAAACCCAACTCCAACACAAGCTCAGCCTGGCCTGGGAGAGAGAGCAGAGCCTGCAGAATCGCATCTACACTTTAGAAAAGCAGCTACTTGACATGACTGTGAGTGCCGCCACTGGTATGACAACTATCAGAGCAGTCCGAATCACTGGTGGTACTGTGCAGTGCTTGGAAGAACAAGACAGGCTATCTTCCATGAGGGGAGAGGGCGAAGGAGAAGAGGAGACCAAGGAAGAGAGGCGAAAGAAATGGCAGCCAAGTGTTGGAACTGAGAAAGAAGAAAGGCGAAAGGGCGATAAGGGAAAAGCAGAGAACAGCATAGGAGGAGGAAGAAACAGTGACACAAAACAGTCCTCGAACGAGGCAAGGTTACAAGGATTCATTGTCAGCCTGCAGGAGGATCTCAGAGTACTGCTGGAGAGAGAGGAGGAGAGGATGACTGAGAGGAAGAGACTAATGGAGCAGCTCCAGGAGGCCCAGGAGAGCAACCACTTCCTCAGCTGCAGCGTGGATGAGATGAAGTCAGAGATCCATCAGCTGAAACTATCTGAGAACTCGCTATTGGAGGAGCTTGAACACCTGAGAGAGGAGAACCTAAGACTGCAGCAGGTCCTCAGGGATTCGGCTAACCACATACCAAGCCAATCATCCGCATGCCTGGGTCCTGAGACCAGCACACCCAACTCCAGTCTGGCTGTTAATTCTGGGACTGCCAACATTTTCTCATATTCCACTGCCACGGGACAGCCATCAGTGGCTTGCTCAGGAGAGGTTTGTAGGATCCAATTAATATTCCATCCATCCATCCATTTGCTTCCGCTTCTCCTTTTCAGGGTCGCGGGGGGCGCTGGAGCCTATCCCAGCTGTCATAGGGCGGGAGGCGGGGTACTATTAATATTAATATTTAATATTATTAATATTATATGAATGTTTTATCTATCTATCTATCTATCTATCTATCTATCTATCTATCTATCTATCTATCTATCTATCTATCTATCTATCTATCTATCTATCTATCTATCTATCTATCTATCTATCTATCTATCTATCTATCTATCTAATATCTATCTATCTATCTATCTATCTATCTATCTATCTATCTATCTATCTATCTATCTATCTATCTATCTATCTATCTATCTATGTTATCTATCTATCTATCTATCTATTATTATCTATCTATCTATCTATCTATCTATCTATCTATCTATCTATCTATCTATCTATCTATCTATCTATCTATCTATCTATTCTGTTTGTATCTATCTATCTATCTATCTATCTATCTATCTATCTATCTATCTATCTATCTATCTATCTATCTATCTATCTATCTATCTATCTATCTATCTATCTATCTATCTATCTATCTGATCTATCTATCTATCTATCTTATCTATCTATCTATCTATCTATCTATCTATCTATCTATCTATTATCTATCTATCTATCTATCTATCTATCTATCTATCTATCTATCTATCTATCTATCTATCTATCTATCTATCTATCTATCTCTATACTATATATCTATCTATCTATCTATCTATATCTATCTATCTATTATCTATCTATCTATCTATCTATCTATCTATCTATCTATTATTATCTATCTATCTATCTATCTATTATATCTATCTACTATCTATCTATCTATCTATCTATCTATCTATCTATCTATCTATCTATCTATCTATCTATCTATCTATCTATCTATCTATCTATCTATCTATCTATCTATCTATCTATCTATCTATCTATCTATTATAATATACTACTATAATAATAACTTAATTAGGTAGTCTGACTGTGCTCTCTGAAAATAAAGCTTGATTACAGCAGGAGAAGTTCCATATTTCAAGTTCCTTTAAAGTTTTAAGTACAAAGTACAATAAGAGAGTCCTCCCGAGTATTTACTTCTGGGACATCAGGAGTTCAGGACACTACTGATATCTAAATATCAGAACATATACGACTTACTGATGCCGGTTTGGAGACAAACTGCTGTTTTTAATGTATTCACTTATTATCACCTATTTGTGAACTTAGGCTACCAGTGTTAATTGTTAATTAATTAAAATGTTTTGCAGTGTGAAAATTATTATTATTATCAGTATTTCCCATAGTTGAAGGAAGCATAGGAACTTTACAATTCTTTGTTATAAGAATTGTTGTTATTCTATCGACTTTGTCAAATATTTTAAAATTGTGATTTTTGTGCAGGTGCAGCCTTATTCATCAGAGGTTCCACTTGTTCACCACCAGGCGACAGCAGAGAGCACACAGAGCAGCACAGAGCATTATTCCTCAGCAGTTAAATCAAAAATGCCAACTAAAAGTCATCCCGTAAACCTGTTTCACTACGGGTCTGAATCCAGTGCCAACTTCAAGTCACTTTCCTTGACTACAGAATCAATATATGAGTTTAAACTTGGAAGCTGGTGCTCTGAAGGGAACTTCAACGTAGAAGAGAGCCCCAGTGAGGAATCTGATGCCCTGAGGGAAGCTTACAGGAGCTTGGGGTTAGATAGAGATCTTAAAGCTCTTCAGGAGCAACGTGACAACCTGAAGGTTGCTCTGCAACACACACAGAGTCAGCTAAAGGAGATAGCTGAGGAAAATGCTCAGCTGAAGTTACAACTCAGGAAGCAAGCAGAGGAACTAGAGGCAGAGACTGAGCAGAGGTCTTCAACAGAAAAGGTATTTTACACGTGGTTTAGTAGTCTTATCATTTTTATTTTCCACCAAAGACATCCAGTATATCACTGATCAAACTCTGTATCTCTGTACAGATTAACACACCCTCTACTTATGGTGGGAATGATCAACCCAGGTCATCTCCTACCCAAGATGGCAACATTCTTGCTCTTGCCCAGGATGATCTTATCCAAAGCCTGAATCAGGAAAACGGGGCATTGGCAGAGAGGATCCAGGAGCTTTTGGCTCACATTGAGCGCAAAGAGGATGACATCACAAAGCAGCAAACCCAACTGATGGAGCGTATCTCCCAGCTAGAAGAGGATCAGGTCAGGCTGGAGCAGGAGAACCGGGAACAGGGGTGTTTGATCTCAGAACTCACCAAGAAGACTGAGGATGATCTGAACACCATCATGGATCTGCAGCAGAAGTTAGTCCAAGGAGAAGAAGCTTCACATTTGATGTTCAATCAAGAAACTGACTCTACACAAACAGGATCAGTATCTGGTAGTCAGCATAATAATCTCTGTGACTTACTAAAAAGCAGCTCACAAAAAAATCATCTTCATCTTGATTCACAAAAAGATGAAGCAGCCCAGCTGACCAATTCAGTCCAGAACCTCAAAACAGACCAAGAAGAATTGACTAAATCCATAAATTCACTCAGAGAGCAGCAAAGAGAAGTAGCTCTGTCAGTCCAAGTACAGACAGAAGAGAAACAGCAATTAACTCGGACAGTATGGGGACTGAAGGAGGAAAAAGACCACATCTCTAAAGCTCTGGCTGACCTTAAACAAGAGAAAGAGCAGCTGAGCAGGGCAGTCTGTGGGCTGAGAGATGAAAGAGAACACTTTAAAAGGTCCATAAACGGCCAAAAAGAGGAGAAAGAGCAGCTAACCAAGTCTTTATCTGCACTTGAAAGAGATAAAGGGGCAATATTAGAATTTCTCTCAAGTGGAAAAGAAGAGCGAGAGGAAATAATGAAGTCACTGCAGAGTTTACAGACAGAAAGCGACCAGTTAAGCCAGACAGTGCTGTATCTGAAACAAGAGAGAGACAAACTAACCGATTCTCTTAAGTGTCTGAAGGAAAAGAGAGACCAGGAGCAAATATCTCACAGTTTAAAGGAAGAACACGACAGGTTGATGAAGTCAGTAAGCAGCTTGGAGGAAGAAAAAAGAAGAACTGAATATTCAGTCCGTTGTTTGAAACAAGCAGAAGAGCAGATAATGCAGGTAATTCAAGACCTTAAGGAGGAAAGAGACAGCCTACAAGGTCTCAGCATCCAAAAACAAACAGAGGAGAGGAATCAAAAGCAGCAGATGTTGAACTCAAGCAGCGCTGGTTTGACGAAGAAGAGTGAGATTCCTGCTGAGACTGCAGATTATGCTACACAAAGATGCCAGACTAATAACCGTGGTGGAAACTTAATACAGGTAGTGAGAATGGAGTGCATTTGTGCATGATGTCAGGGCCTGTTGTGTCAGTTTACAGAATATCCTTTCAGCATCATGGCTTTTCAGCGTGATTTTTGAGGCATCAAATTTTTTGATTTATAGCAGGAAGAAAATGATCTGATGAGAGAGATTGAAACTTTGGGAGCAGAGCTAAAGAGGTCACGGGAGGAAATGGACAAGAGCCGTGCAGAGGTGGGTTTAAGCGAGTTTGTTATTAGTTTAGAAAAATTGTATTATGCAGATTTTTTTCATCCTTCTTGTCATCATATTATTTTCTTAGAGAGCCATAATATATGTTTCAAAACCACACTTTCCTCATTTTGTATATATCTTCAGATCAAGAGGCTTCAGGGTGAACTGCGTCATTCAGAAACGAGGAGGGAGGAGGTGGAGAGAAAGGCGAGCCAAGCAGCTGAAAACGCGATGAAGCTCACAGATGTTGAAAATCAGATGGAAGAAATCAAGAAGGAAAATTACAACCTCACAACCCAGGTATTCAACTAGATTTACAGATACAGTCAAAATGATACCAGCCCCTAAATCTGCAACATGTTCTACATGTTAAAAAAGTGCAAAACTTATATAATTAGTGTAAGAAGATTTGATTTTCGAACATAACTGGTTGAGTCTCCAAGGACATTTCAAGATTGGTTGACTGGATTGTTGGAAAACGTATTGATCACAGGGCTTTAATTTTACGCGCTTCAATAGAAAAACAAAATGCCAGTAACAGTGAAGTTTACCAGTTCCTGCAGCCACAAAGCATCTCCACAACAGGAGCGGCTTACTTTATACTTCTTAAAACAGGCACACTAGACTTAATTTTTAAGAAATAGAGTTTAATCACACCATAAAGAAAAAACCCCAGAGCTTTAAAATCCTATTTACATTTTGTCTTGCACATTCGAGTCGACTTTTATGTTATTTTTGGTTTAGATTGGAGTGTGCTGAAGTTTCCAAAGTTTACACCTTTGCCTTTCAAGTCTACTCATTTATAGTCTTTGATGATACTTTTATTCTCGCCTCCTTCTAGCCCTTCTTCTAAGTCCTTCACAGAAATAGTCGTTTTTCTCACCTGCTGTTTTCAAACATCCCTTCAAAGAAAAGCTGTTCTTTCTTTTGCACCTTTTTCCAAGTGTGTGTCTTTGCCTCGAACTCTGTCCCTCCTCTTTGTTACTCATCTTAAACCCACACATGCAACAATTATATTTGCTTCACAGTTGAATCAAATATAGTTGTATTAGAGTTCCCAGAAACTTAATTGGGTTTCACCATCAATTGGTGAAATGATTAAAAAGCAGAGTTCAGGTACTGCAGGTGTTGAATAATTTAGACGTGGCTGTACTACATGAAAATCCATCAAGAATTTTAATCATTCAGTGTGTTTTTTGTCTCTGAGGCCTTTCAGCTAATTTTGTACACAAAGTTTAAGCGTTAGACCTAAAGAGCAGCTGTCTCTGCAGGTGAAGGAGCTGCAGAACAAACTGACAGGCCTGCTCCGGGAGAAGACTGACATGTTGTCACTCAAGGCTCAAACAGAGGAGCGATATAACATCCTCACAGCTCAGCTCAAAGCCAAGGTAAGAATGCCAAAATGCCTTTGTTATTTGGATTCTTATACATCATAAAATACTTCTAAGTGGCCGTATGTGTTGAACAAATTAGCGTTAAACTTAAATCATTATCATGATGCTGATATGTTGCACTAGACTGTAATACACTGACACATTCTAATTCTTGGCTGGAGACAGTTTTACTCATAAGTCGTCTGTGTGTGTGTTGATGTGATGTGTGTGTGTAAAACCCCACAGACTGTTGCTCTAGAGGAGCTGAACTCGGAGTATATAGCTCTGAAAAGAGGACAAGGCAGCAGGGATGACGTTAATACTGTTCTTGTCTCACTCAGGGCACGTTACAATGACATCAGAGCTAAGGTGGGTCAGCTGTAGTTTTGCATCTAAGTTTAAGTAATAAACTGTTCTCTCTTTATACTTAATGAACAATTGTCATGTTTAAAATTTTACTTATTTGTAGTATGATGCACTGCTGAAAAGGAAAAGCCAGACAGACTTGGATATACCACCTTTAAAGGTGAGGAAATAAAGACTAGATTTATGTTCAGGTTCTGCTCAACAGATTTTAGTGGTTCGTTCTGACTGTCAGGTATTTTGTCCAATAACAGGCCAAGCTGTCTTGCCTAGTGGTGAAGTGTCAGGAGAGGAACAGCTTATTAGATCAGATGATGAAGATCTTGCAGAGACAAGGCTGTATGAACCCCTACCTCACACAGCAGGTCGAGCATCTGCTCAGCGATGCCGCTCTGCAGGAGTACACTGCAGCATTCACACTGGAAAATAACACAAAGACCTGGGATTACGCTAGTGGGTTTACTCCTGAATTTAGTTCAAAATATAAAAGCTGCACCAGTAAATTCATAACTGATCGGACCTGCCCCGTTGTATCCACCTCTGTAAAAAAGCATCAACAAACTGGAGTCACACCTGAAGCTGGAGTAGAGGGCAGAGGGAAAGAAATTTCCATAGTTTCCACCGAATCTTCAGGAAATCATCAAGACTGCGGTAGTGAATTCACACCTGTACTCACAGGATCGCTAAAGAAAGACGCCAACTCATCCGTGCCATCCTCACCAGTGCAAGAGCAAGCCACCGTCCAGGCGTCAGCGTCACCTGCTCTTCCACCAAATGAGCGAGAAATCACTGATACAGTGCCAGTGAGGCAATGCAAATAAATATAATTAATAAAAGCTTATTTTAAAACCTTAATTTGTAATATTTTTTATAAAAAAATAACATAGCCTCAGTTCCAGATTTCTGTGTTATGTTATTTATTGTATGTTTTCTGCCAGGCCTGCATTTATTCTCACTTCACTCCTTTACAGAAAAGTGTGTCTGTCTTATGTTTTTACAGTGAAAGATAATTTTTATAGAGCAAAAACTCTCTGAAATATTCTTTGTTAGGGAACGCTAACATGACCTCAGTGTGCCAGTGCTTAAATTATCAAACAAAGACTGTACTTTACATTAGAAATGTTGGACTCAGTGAAAGTCTAAGACAGTCTATTCTCGATCCAGGCACAGCTGTCTCCTTCTGCCGGTGGACCGCCCCAAGCAGCCAGTCAACCAGAGAAATTAGTGTTTCATCATCCGGAGATAAAGAAAGAGAAGTCCTCCCTTTGTGCCACCAGTGTGACTGGATACTTGTTGAGTCCTACCATTCCCTCCTCTGTCTCCTTTGCCAGTCCAAAGAGGAGGTTGAGTAGTCCTGAGAAGATCCTTAACCTCCACGAACAGCTACAGAAGACCCTGAGGAGCAGCTTTGAGGTACACTTAGGAGTTTTCTAACATAGAGTAACAAAAATATAGGTTAGTGCTGAATTATACAGAAAGGTTGCTATAGATTTTTGCTTTTTTCTGATATGAAATAAAAGCCACTCTAATCTACAATTTGTCCTTTGAAGTTTCACTGACTTAGAAGTTATTTCCACGTAAAGTAAGGTAGGTCAAATCCAATCAGATCTTATATATCTAATGAATTCTAATATCTGTCTCCATCCCAAGGCTCCAAAGAGCAGAGGAAGAGGACAGGACCCCAGGAGGAGTCCATCACTGTCAGCTCCTGCAGACCTGAACAAAGCCTCTCAGACTAAGACGCTGAGCTTGAGTTTCAATAATGCACAGATCAACTCTCTCACAGTCACCACAGCTATGAGCCAAGCTCCACACACTCCAGTAGTAACAACTAAACCAGTTGCCGCTAACAAGTCACCAACACTTTTTGAAGCAGTTGCATCTAGATCAGTTAATGCAACCTTCAGTCCCAGCATCTTTACTAACCATCACCTTAAAGGGGACACATCTGCTCTTTCTAGCTCTTCTAACTTTACTCTTTTCACCCCGGCTGCAAATAATTTCAAATCCATTTTAAGTAATGGCACTAATGAAACATTATCCTCAAAAATTACAAAGAAAATCACTGCAATCCCTGATGTATCCTATGCCGCGCATAAAGCTTCTCTACAGAGGGTTGCTACTTTTGACTCTGCTGTTACTAATCCAAAAGCCACTTCCTCAGATCCAACTGCCTCTCAAATATCAACTGCCCCTGAAGTTACAACTTTCAACATGACTTCTAAAATGGATGGTGCTATCCCTGAAGTTTCTCAGTCCAGTCAGCTGTCTCACTGCTCTCCTGAGAGATCGAACAAGTTTGCCACAACATTCACCGCTCGTTTAGGAAAAAGACCAAAGCCAGGTACTGTTCATACCACTTGGTTTAGTAAACTAATAGTAAATTCTGGATATATTAAGTCCTGCTATCTGTGTTTGTTTTGATGTGGTTTAGTAATAACTAGGGAATAATAAAAGCAGCAGAGAGCATAACTGTACTTGACTTTTCTGTGTCCAATCCCCTCCAGAAGCTCCAGCCGAGGTTCGTTCCATTGAAGTCATCAAAACAGTGGGTCAGAGCAACCTTATGATTGGCTGGGAGAGACCACCACTCGATGAGCTGGGATGCAGTAATGGCACGTTTGTGTATGGCTACAGGGTAGGTAAACAATACATAGGATTATCTTCGTTTGTATGTGTTTTTCTTGTACTCATTATGTCTTGTTATCTCTCAGGTGTATGTTGATGGGGACTTTCACAAATCTGTCATGAGCTCAGCATGCACCAAGGTATCCACAGCTGTACAAAATCCATCCTGTCATAATAAATAAGTAAATCAAAGTATGAATGAAAGCAGGGCACACAAAGTAAGCCTTGTTTCTGTCTGTGCAGTGTATTCTTGAAAATATCGACCTGAGTGTCCCTGTCCACATCAGTGTGCAGACACTGGGATCTAATGGACTTAGTTCAGATAGTGTACACACCGTGTTTCGGACCTCAGTTAGAACTGAGCCACAGTGAAGCCACAGTGAAGCCACAGAGACGCTCAGATCAGCAGGTTGGTCCAAAGATTATTATACCAGTTTTCACCAGGTTTGCATATTAATATGTATATTATTATATTTTTTTGAATCTCTGTAGAAATACTGCAGATTCCCAGTGAGTTTGTGCCATTAGTGATTGTTTTATGCACTATAGCTGCATTTGTAACATAATTATGTACACTGCTAAAAAAAAAATGAAAGCAAATCACTTTGAAAACACACTAGATCCTAATGATCTGGACCACGTCCGGTGTTCTACTGGATGCTGGTCAGGTGAGCATGGGAAAGTCAGTGGTATCAGTTCCTTCATCCTCTAGGAACTACTCGTATACTTCCACCACACGAGACATGATTGTGCACCAGGGGAACCCAGGACCAACTGCACAAGCGTAGGATATGACAATAGGTCCAAAGATTTCATCCTGATATGGAATCGCAGTCAGGATGCTGTTGCTTAGCCTTTAGATGTGTGTGCGTCCCTCCCCAGATATGGCTCCCCAGACCATCACTGACCACAGCTTAATGCAATACTCAAAAACAGTCAGAAAAGATGAGGGAAAAACGTCAGTGACCTCAACCTATAAAACCATTCCTGTTTTGGATGCTGCCTCATTGTTGTGCCTCTAGTGCACCAGCTGAAACTGATTAACAGCCCCACTGCTACTTAACTGACTAGAAATTTAATTTGACTTGATGATACACTCTAATAAAAAAGTGTTCCTTTAATTTTTTTTGAGCAGTGTATATACATATTTCATTTTATCGTGTTACAGCGTTCACATTTGAAGAACAACAAAATTCAATTAAAAGTATTTTCTCCTGTGTCCTGCGTGTTGCCGCAATATACCACTAAAAAGACTGTACTGTGATAATCTAATTTCTTTCTGTCCTGCGTGTCCTGCGTGTGTGTGTGTGTCTGTCCTTCAGCACAGAAACATCTATATCTGCAGGCCTCTGAGGGAGCGCCCTCACCTCCGCCTCGACTGAGACACAGTCACACTGCTGGATAACCGCTCCACGTCAGGCTCAGGTCAACCAATCAGAAAAAACTCCTCTCACACGGTTATTGCCAGCCTATGATCATGCGGTGACCTGTGGTCGGCCACTAAACCTCGAAATGATGAACTAAAGATGTCATACAAAATACTGTGTAAGATCCTTGCCTCGGCTCTCAGAGTTAATGTGCATGTAAAAGCAGGTCGATCCTCGTTGGAGGACCTTTCTGTTTTACAGTCTCATCTGCTGGACTTCTTAAACGAGCGAGACGTTGTGCTTGCCGGTCCACACGATTGCCAGTTTTCTCATGAAAAACTGCTAAGTGCAAATGTTTATGAAGCCAAGCTGAATCATACTGTAAAACGCTGCCTGTGACACCAACATGTACTAACACTGGTCAAACAAGACATAAAAATGACAAAGGGATGTCTGCTTCTGCTGCACTTTTACACTGTGTTAAACACAGGGAGATAACGTGTCACACTGCTTGTCATATTACTGTCTCTGTGGACTGTGGACCTGAGCAGCTGCCTAAAGGGACGTGAAGTATTTGAAAAGCCTTTTTGACAGCAACACACACTGTAAAATGTGCTGACACAACCTTGTACACAAAGTTCACAGTACTTGATTTTTACACACGAAGCCAAATATTTGAAAAGATGTTTCACTCCAAAGACTTCTCTGTTTCCTTCTCCTCATAGGTCTACAGGACTTCTTTAATCACAGACGGCAGATGTTGTTTAAGTTTGAAAAATTTGCACACAATCAGTATTGAAATCTAGAAGAAGAAATTTTAAAGAAGAGATTATCACTGATATTTTTTTGTAGAGATTATAAAAAAATATGCCAATATACCACACACTGTATGTCTTTTTGTATGAGTGACACTTTCATACCTAATAGATGTCATGTTTGCACGCTTGCATTATTTTATTTTTTTTAAATTATAACACGCTATGTTCTTTTTACTATTAACTGTATGTACGGGTGCAGAGTGATCATGGTGCAGCAAAGGTATTTTTCTATCAGTAATTGATAATATTGTTTTCCCATTGATTCCTTACAGCTGTGCAGAGAATAAATGTTTATATGCAGTCTATCTTTACTCTCTGTCTGTCTGTGCATGTGCAGTTTTGGTTTTAGAATTCAAAAGGTATGACACATCTCTGAATTAAGCAATTTCCAGTTTCTCTGTGGTAAATTGAAGTCTTTAACGCTCCCTTAGTGGCTGGCAGTTAAATTAAATAAGCCATTAAAAAACCTACTGGATTAATACAAGAGATATTTTGGAGCTATGTGATTATTCCAGAACAGCAAGCTTCACTGATCGGGTGTGCAGTAATCTTTCCACGCAGTCAACACTAGATGGCAGGCACTGAAACCATCATTGTGTTGGCTAAGGTGCTCTTACTCTGTGATTGTGTGTATAAATCTGACACCTTTCACCAGAGGTTTAATGGAGTGGATGATGCTGATGTGCACACAGAGAAAGGCTGAAGTTGCCTGACACATCTCACCGCTTTCCTTGTTCATTACAATCCAGGCACAACACCAAAAAGCGAAGAAGCATTTAGGGGCAGCAAGGTGCCAAATATTCACCTGCTGTAGTCGGCAGATTTGGAAGCTCCTCTGAGAATGTCATCGCTCATGCTCAGCAGAAATAGTGCTAGGTGAAGGGAGGTGGGGGGACTGTGTCTTTGTTTGCACTGAGTGAATGGAGCAGTGACTTAAAAAACATTTCTACCTAGGGTAAGTTTAAAACTTGTGTTTTTATATTTATTTCACCTTTTAGGTCATACTTCTTTTTATTAATTTCACACGCTCATTTTTAATTTCCCTGTTGGGAAATGGGTCTATCCTTACTTTGAGGTAAATCACATAATTTGAGGGCAGACTATGATCAGCTGGCTTTCATTGTTGATTAAGCCAACTGCATTTTATATCATCCTCATCCAGTGTAATACTAGAAACCAAAGAGCATATTTAACTTACAGTCTTTAAGTTATAGTCTTTAACCTAACAATGCAGCAAGCATGGACAACACAGTCTGCTCCGTGCCAGTCTAAATTAGTACAACACTGAAATACTTTTCCATAATACTGCAAGCTATTCCTGCTCAAATAAAACCTTTGAATAACTCGATATCATTCACTGAAGAAGGCATTTCTAGACATCGTTGAATGTTCTTCTCCATGTACTCCAGCTTCCTCCCAAAGACGTGCTTTTTAGATTAACTGGTGCTTTTGAATTGGCTGTAGGTGTGAATGGTTGTCTGTTTCTCGCAGTTAGCCCTGTAATTGAATGTTGACCTGTCCAGAGAGTCCTTCCACCCACCCTGAATTAAATAAGCAGTTAGGAAGATGAATGGAAAGCACATTTTAGGAATTTCTTGAAATGTGATAACCTTGTTGAGGCAATTTTCAGTTTTCTTTAAGAAGTAGGAATGTTAGTTACAGACCTAAACGTTTTAGATATTGATATGTTTCGTATGAAACCTAATTTTTTTTTAATTGCTTATCAAACTTGGGAGGGTGTGGATGGTTTTGGGGGGTGGTTGCTTCCTGCCCAAGCTATCACAGAGTGCAGGGCCAGGTACACAGGTGTGGTGTATGAACAATATAACAATAATGAGTAATTATAGCACAATAAAACTTAGATAATTTGAAAGTGGTGAGTGGAAATGCAATTGGGGCTTGTGTACAGTTTAAGTTTGCAGAACGCAAGAAGGTTTTGTTTCCATGCATAAAAACAGAATTCATATCATTCAGCTGATATCATTTTTCTTCAGAGAATACTAGGGGGCGTATTTTCTGTATTGCATGTTAGTCCCATTGCAGTTGCCTCCTAGATGGCTGGTTTTGACTCAACTCCTAGACAAATGTGGTCTCCTGAAGTCCTGCAGTGCACCAACTAAAGGAGCTTAAATGGAAACTGCATTGCAGATACTTTTACACAACTTGCCTTTAAATTAAAGAAGCTGGGCTGGACCCACAGGGCTGCCCATACCCTCTCCAGGGAGACTCACCTTAATTATTAATACATTCTCCAACATACATGATGCAAAGGCTCAGAGTAGTGGCGTGGGCCTATGGTCGTATTTACGTGAGATCTCTGTTGATCCATTCTTAACGAAGCCCACCTCAGCACTGACTCTTCCCATGGAGGCCAACATGGGGTTTACAGAGATGGAATGGTGGAGAGAGATGGATGAAGAAAGAGGAACTACAGATTAAAAAGTGTGAATGCACAACTTGTCTCAGGGGTGCCAATATCAGAGACAACTGGGCTCAAGAATATTCTGTAGTGATGCTTAAAGACACATCTGGAGCTTTCTCTGTGTATTTGTGTGTGTGTGTGTGTGTGTGTCAGAGTGTGAGAGAGAGCGCTCTGCAGGGGATATTTCCTTTTTGCAGGACTGTGTCTGTACATAAGTGTGTCCTAAGCTGTGCATGTGTATGTGCTGTGATCCTGACAAGCAGTTGTCATCAGCAGAATGTCTTGAGGGGGGTTTCTTGGAAATGGAGCCAAAGAAAAGAAAGAGGAGAGGAGGGATGGTGTGTTGAGGTTGTAATTTCACCCAGAGGGGACGTTGTCACTCCATAACTGCCACTGACACCCTGAGTGTCCGGGGCAAAGTGTGGGGTGGTGGTTTGGAGTCAACTTCCAGACCTCCAGGGCAGCATTTGCTGCTCACACCCAAAGACGAGCTCTAAAAGCAGGGTTTCTTCTGTTGCTGTGTCAGGGCAGATGGGTCTTGACGCTTAAGGTTGTTTAGTCGAGTTGCCGTGCGGCAGCAAACATGGATGCGATATCATCCCTGTTAAATGGGTATGCCAATGCAGGCATGTGGGTTGGCAACACTGGAACTTGCTTGGATATTGTCATATTATGCAAACACACTTACGTATTCTAAAAGTGTCATCACACAAAATCGCACACTGCTAAGAGGTAATTCTTTGCGGACACACGTACGTGGCGTTTTGCATCCCATTTCTCTTCAGTCATGGGTTGAAAACCCTGCTTTATTTTCTGTTGTGTCTGTTGTTGTTGCCCTATCAGTCCATCTCACAGCCCGGTATATTTAGAGGCAAAGCACTATCAGAGCTTACAGCTGGCCGCCTCTGATTCAATTCTGACAGATCTACAGCGTTCAAAGCAATCTCCTCTCTTTTTGTCTCACTCATTTTTCAGCCCATCTCCACCTCCTCTTGCTGTCTCATCTCCCTCATAGTCCCATGTTTTTCCTCCTTTCTTTTCACTTCACTGCTTCCATCTCTTATATTTCTTCTCTTTCTTTTAGCTTTTTCCATTATGTCATTTGCATACCTGTGGGCACTCTCAGATCTGTTTACTGATTTTCTTTATGCATCTCTATTTCTTCCCAGCTGCTTGCAAACCATTTTCATTTTCTAGTCACATCTTTACCATTTTCTCAAATAAGCAGTATATTACTACCCTGGTGTCTTTTCTTCAGCATTTGGTCCCTTTCTGAGTTCATTTTGAGGTGCTTTATTGCCGCCGTGGATCATGAAACTCTGACTTCAAGCCAGATTTTTCTCTCCTCGCCTCTCTCTCTACTTCCCTTTCAATTTTCTCCATTTCTTTATCATCCACAGTGCCTATCAGGTATGTTTTCTCTCCTAGGCAAAGAAATGAGAGCTCCATCACTTTGAGTGAATCCATGTTGAAACAAACATCAAACAAGGCAACTTCTAATTTGGGAAGAGACAAGCAATTAGCTGCTATTACATCCTTGAATCTGTGCGCAAAGGCAACCCTAATCTCATTAATCATGAACAATGGGGGCGGTAATAGAGAAGCATGTTTATGCAAATTCTCCAACACAGTAATCTCCTTCATGCTTAATAGCCGAAACAGTGGTGATGCCTGAAAAAACAATCCCCCCCACCTCCTCCTCCTTCTCTGCTTAGCCTTTTTACCTGCTTTTATTCCTTCCACCCCTCCTCTTTCTTCCTTCTTTTTCTTTCTCTCTGCTCTCATGTCAGTTTTTCCATCCCACCCTCCACTGCTTTCAGAAAGTGTGAGCCAGAACATTTCGAAACTGAAGATAAGCATCGATCCCAGTCCTCTCAGACCCTTTCAGTTTGATAGCAAATAACCCTGAGATGGTACGGGACATTGAGTTTTACATCCCGCCTCCTACTAACACCTCCCCTCTTCCATCTCTTGGCAAAGTCCCCAGCTCATTCCACGTCGCCTTCATCAATTCTCCCTATTTCTTCTGTTTTTATTCCTTTCATTAGCATTTTTATTGTTTCATTGCTTGCCTTCTCCCCCCATAGGTGTCTGTTTGTATCTATTTCTTCATTTCTCCTCTCTTCACCCCCCCATCCCTTTGCTCTTATTGTTGTTTGTTCAGTATTTTACATTCCAGTCATTGATCCAGTAGCCATACATGATTTGGAGCCAAATATAGCCCAGAAAGACATTACAAGATTATCTCCCTGCCTCCTCTGTCTCTCCCATGTGCTCCTCTTTTTTTCCATCTTTTCCTCTCTGTTTTAGTCTTGTCATCTCTCTTGAGTTATGTGCCACATTCAGATAATGACGATGACAATGATAGCACAATGAAAAGTGTAGTAAGGATGAATCAGGGGCCATGGTAATGGTCAAAAGCATGTGATCCATAACAATTATTGTTAAGTACAAATGGATCGATTGATTAGCATGCTCACTGTCTGGCTGAAAACCTATTGATGAACTGTGATTGAGGTCAAAGGAATCAATAAAGTAAAAGCTTGTGTAAAGGCTGAGATATAAAACATCAAGATTAAACTTGCTTACATTTTAAATGAGGTGGATTTATATATACACACACCCACACACACATATGTTTTGTTTTTAAATTCAGGAATTTTATATGCAGAGTATTTTTAGATACTGACGTTACCACTTTTTAGGCAGGTCAGAGTACGACATCATTTTTTTGACTTTTTGCCAGATACTTCTGTTTCCTCCTCCACTCCGGAGACATTCACAGAAGTTAATTTTGATTCTAAATGGGCTGAAGGTGTAGATGTGAATGGTTTACTGTCTCTCTGCGTCTACTGTGCATCATTTCTCTCAACCCATTTCAGCTGGGATGGGCTTCAAGAAAAAGCATAGACTGGATTGGATGAACGTTGACCTGTGACAGCTCCATGGCAGCTGACAGGCAGAGATTGACTCTATATTAAGTTGTTTATTTGGTTTTTAAATGTGCAATCCACTTAAATTTACACGTAATGAGTAAAAGCAAAAATAATAATAGTTTTAAAATATAAAAGACAAAAGATAAATAAATAAATAAATGTTAAACACAGTCAAGTTAAATACCTTTTAAAATCACAGAGTATTTCTATTTCTAATTTTGGTGATAATATTCATAAATGCTGAATCTGGTGTTTGCAGACAAAGCTCATTTCGTCAGCGGACGAAGACCAAGTGCTTTCATGTGTTCTGAGGGTTGTGGGAGGGGTTGAAGGAGGAGTGTGTGTGCATGTTAGCATGTGTGTGTGTGCGCGTGTGTTTGCCTACATAAAGAAGCAGAACAAGCTTAGTGTGTTTGGTCTGCGTGGTGGGGAGCTGTCCATTGTCACCGGTGCTGAAAGTGTATTGCTGCTTCCCCACTTAAAGGGGAACGCATTTGATAAAGAGGAGGAAAAGAAAGAGGAAGAAGAAGGACAGAAAAAGCAACGAAGAGTTCATGAGACTGCTTCATTACTGCAACCCCACAGGCTGTCCGCAGAAGGAAGTTTCATGGAAACTTGGAATGTAAGAGAATCTCTAATAAGCTGTAGTTGTCTTACTCGGACACCAAATTTTACTTCCTCAACACACCTTCTTTCTCTCTCTCTCTTCCTCTCTTCTCTCTCTTTCTCACTCTCACTAAATGCACATCTCACTAATTTGGACACGCACAGAGGTGAGCTGGAGAAGGCAAAGAAAGAGCGGGGGAGGGAAAGCAGAGAAAAACAGAGGGAGATCACCATTCCTCCTTTCCCCTCCAGCTTAGGAAGACGAAAGGCGACGTAGTAAGCCTCTATCTTCTGCTCCTTTTGCCGGTGTTGGATACATATACTAAGAAGAAGTTGTATTGATCTGAGAGTGCTGCTACTGGTGGTGCTGACTTGGACCTGGAAACCCCTGTCCTGCTCTGGCCCTGCTCAGCCTGCTGCATCCCGGGTCGCTGTCAGGATGACAGGGTGTGCAAAACGCTGCAAACAAGGTCTTGTCAAGTTTGCTGTGACCCTTCACAAACTGGTCACTGGGACTCTCATCAAAGGTACGTATGTGCTTGAGCCATGGCTATATTCCTAAGCTCTTGAATTTGCACAAGTTGCTTGCTCAGAAAGTGGGTGCTGCAGACAGTGATAGTGTTGCAGGAAAGCCTATTAGCACACAATCAGAAGTGAAAGTTCAGTCCACTTCATCGTTCATCTTCAGCTCGTGCAACTCTTTTCTTCACTCTCTGTGGCGTCTACTCTTGTCTGCTATTGACCTCGTTCTGTTCAGTATGTTCTCCAAGGGGGGGGGGGGCTGAAAAAGACAGAGATGAAGGGTGTAAGTGACTAATAGAGAGGAGAGATAAAGTTGATACAGAACAGAGAGTGTGTGCGAGTGTGCTCCTGTGACAAATGTGAGTAATAAAAAGCGGCGGTGTGGCAGCGGCGGGGAAAGGAGTTGCACACACATGTCGAGAGGGAACGAAGGGCTTTACTATTGTGATTTATTAGTGGTTAATATGTGTGTATGTGCTTGCATGTTTCTTGTGTCTTCATGTTAATGGCCTGATGTTTTTGTGTGCGTGCGTGTGCAGCATTAAAGCGATCCATTTTACTGCCGAAGCAGGAAAGCAGTGCAGGCAAAAAGCACACAGAGCCGTGCTTCAGAAACTGTTTGCAGCATAGCAGCTGCTTGAAGGCACACGCACAAGCCTCCTCAAAAGCACACATACACACAAACATACACACACTTACTGTATAATACTCTTTGAGCCAGCTGAAATTGTTTCTGGTGGGATGGGAAATTTCTAAGAATTCAGTGAAACACATACAGTAGATGCACAATAGGCTTACTTAAATGCATGCACGCACACACTCACAAACATGTCTGTGGATGGCTCAAGCTTTCAGCCACAGTGGGTAGAATTGCCCTCGAGGTCTCACACACTCATAACGTCATGAAGGAGCTTCTGCTGAGGTTTGGTTGCATAACAAATCAGTCTTTAGAAGACAAACCAAAAGAGCAACCAGCAGCAAACATAAAGTGCTCCCCTGTCATGCTCACAGGAAATAAAATGCACACTGAGCAGAAAGTAATCACAAACATACACAAATGAGCACATATATGTAAAAAAAAAATTAAAAAAAATACACACGGTCAGTACAACACCCACACAGACAAAAAGGAAATGAGCTGCAGGGAACCAGAGATCTGGCTCTGCAAAATATCAGACACATTGAGGTTCAGGCTCATACGCACACATTGTGTTAACTGAATATGAAAAGAAGATGTGATATGAAGTGGCAGATGAACACTATGAACACTGCAATACTAATTACACCTAGGCTTCGTGCTTGAGCTTTGTTTTTCTGAAATATTTTTCCTTGAGTGCTAGGATCCATTTCAGATCACTTTCACAGTCTGCATCAGAAACTGGATAGTTGTAAACTGGGTGGTTATGAAGCCATTTGGAGAAAAAGGAAAGAGAGTCTAATGTAATGCAGTCTCATTTGGCTCACTGTTTTCCTAATGGTGCTTAATTGTATCTGAAATTCTAACATTTGTTTTCTTTTTAAAGATCAGAATTTTAAATAACTGTATGTGCTGGTGATTTTAGGGTAAACTCCAGAAAGCCAATGCACTGCCATTGAGGGACTTTTACTGTGTAGAAATGTCTCCTACAGTTTCTCAACTTATAAGCATCCACAGCTTGTTAGCTCCATGTGCTTATTTTCTCTTTCCTTCTTTAAGAGCAACTAATACTACCAAGAATTACAGCTGTTACCTCTGCACAAGAATGCTCCACTGATCAAAACTCATAAATTCAAAGATCAGATCAGTATTTTACTCTCCCTTAAGAATTATTCGTGATCCGTGAAGTAAAACATATCATTTACTGAGATATTGATCCAGTCATCCATCCATGCAACCATCTGTCCATCCATAGCAGCAAAGTCCTTTTCTGTTTTTTTTTCTGAGATGCTGATGGTAAAAGGGGACTAGGGTTATTATTTTCTGCAGCCAAGAGGCCTGACAGAATTTTCAACACTTCACTGTAAGTTACAGGCTCTTTTCAGATGACCTTTAAGAGTCAGCATTTTAGGACACTTTAAGAAGACAGTAATAAGCTGCGGGGGACAGAATAGTCTGGTCCTCTCACTGGTAACATGATTTTTATATCAGTTTTTTTTTTTAAACCAGTAGCAGCATGGCTTTGGAAAGAGAAAATACTCCAAGTGTTTAAATGTATTGAAATGAATTGTAAACACAGGTTTGCTAAGGATTTAGCTCTGTAAAGGCTTTCATAGCAGCACTGACATCTGCTGGTACCTGTGGGAAAATACGAGTTTACGATGGGGAGAAAATAACATTACATTAAATCGCTAAATTCATGAGTGGTTGTCTTAAGCCATCATCAAATCAGTGACAGCAAACCTCACTAAAGGAATTATGCTTCTGATGTTGCTAATCCCATTTCCCTTTTTGAAATTCATGGCACAAATGTGTTTTGTTATTCTGCAGGAAGACAGGAAAGGGACATTAAGGACTGGGATAAAATAAAATAAAATATATATGCAAATCTGTCCTTTACATCTCAGTAGGACTTTTATGACAGGCAGTGGAGCAGAATTACTTAAAAATTCTCTCTTTTACCATAAAGCTCTCTGACTAAATCAGACTCTGAGCTACACAGCAGCTGAAGTCAGGTTTCTTACTAACTAAATTATAATACCTAAAGCTTTAAGACCTGTAAACATGCTTCTGAAGAACTAAGTTTATCAAAGTCACTTAAGCTCTTTGACACGGCTGACCTCGAAATGGCAAAACATTATGCATGACGTTAAAGACATGAGATACTGCTTGTTACATTTTAGATACATGTAAAGAAAAATCAGCTAAGAATAAATTTATGCAGTTCAAACAATTAGCAGCTCATTGTGTAAATACTTTGTTGAACATGTTTAAAGATTTATAATAATTCACATACAATGTGGAAAATAGACACTTTTTTTATTTCCATAAAACCGATACAAAAATAAAAATGTGAACATAAAATTGGAACAAAATAAAAACAGAGATCATAAAATTGGAACTAAGTTTCTGTCTGTGCACCGAATGACAGTTCAATGTGCTCAGTTTTCTTAATGGCCCTACTGGGGACTCCATTGTCCTTAGGTGGATGATGACAGTGTGACCTGGAGGGGTGTGATTGGGAAGAATAGACCACCAGATCTGAACCCGAGTCATGTTTTTTTGGCAAACCTCTGTGCTAACAACAGTTTGTCCTGCTCAAACACCAACTGTTAAGCAGAAATGTGCACTCGGCACAACGCCCAGCATCCAGTAGGCCTTTTGCAGCCAAGTGTGAAGCAGCAGGGATGAAAATCAACACCTCTAAGTTTCGGAACATCTGCACACTGGGTCGGGGCTGAGCTGCTGCCCCAAGTGAAGGAATTTGAGCATCTTGGGGTCTTGCTCATGACAGAGGGGAGAGTGGACCAGGAGATTGAAAGGGGCATCTGCAGTGATGGGGACACTCTACTGGTCTGTTTTGGTAAAAAAAAAAAAAAAAAGAGAGAGCTCAGAGTAAAAGCAGAGCTGTCATTTTGCTCCTGCCCCCATCCATGGCCACAATCTCTGGGTAGTGACAGAAAGAATGAAATCAAAGCTAAGGATGCCTCCTAGGTGAGGTGTTTCAGAAATGTCCTGCAGGGACAAAGCCCTGGGGCAATCACATACCATGCTGAACCCAGACAAGTGGCAGAAAATGATGGATGAATGGGTGGACAGTGTATACACTGAATATGATGATTGTAGACTGTTGGTTGTGGGTGTGGAGCTACTGCAGGTGGGGAGTGGGCAGCTAGGTGAAAAATATGAAGCGCAATAAAAAATTTTTTTTTTTTTTAAGGTAAAGGTATTTTTTTTAAAAATTCAATACTGTCATCCTTAAACTTAATTCAACTATTTTGTTAGTAAGTCATAACAACTGTGTTGTGTCTTGGTAAGTCTCCAGAGAAAGAACAATAAGAGGGAATCATTTAACATCGTTAATCATTTAACTATTTGCAGACCAAATTATTTAAAAAGTTTCTATTTCTCAAATTCTACTAAAAAACATGCTAACTGGGTTGCTCCAGCAAGTTTAGAAACTTTAATATATCTCTGATGCTGCCTGTCTCGTTTTAGCCAGAGTCCTTTATCTTCCGTGTTTCTTGTCAGTTTAAAAAAAAGTGTCTAAATAACATAAAAAAAAATTAGAAATTAAAAAAAAAACCATACTAGTTGAATTTTCTGCTCCCCAGAAATCTCAGCCTCTCTCAAGTTCTGCTTTTTTCTTCTAGCTGCAGGCTGTAAAGACTAAATCCCTTTCATCACTTTGGTTTCCCTCTCAGTTCATCTCTGCCTGTCAGTCACTTTCTGCATTGCCTTAGCAGTAAACTTCTCTTCTGCTTCCTGTCATCTCTGAAAACCCTGTAAACATCCTGCCAAGCAGCTCCAGGCTGTAAACAGCCTGCTTGATTTCACTTTTTCTTTTCATGCAGCCTGCCCTCTGGTGCTTCCTCCTGGCATACAAAAGCAACCTGCCTGGATGTAGAAATGTGCGCTCGGCTGTGGTCTGGGCAAATGCGATGGCACCTGATGGGAGTCATCAGCAAACAAAACCCTGTTTGGCTGAAAATCCCCAGCCACGCAGAGAAAATACTACTAAAAAATCCCTTCTTATCTGCAGGCTGAATAAGGCAAGAACCCCTGAAACTACTTGCTTCTCACAATAAATTGAGCCCAATTCGTGACCTGAATCCAGTCTTTCTTTATGTGCTTTAGAAACAGGAGGGGGAAAAGATGTTGGTGTTCACTAATGAGAACAACCCAGCATGATTTTTAGTACCCCAATTATAAATGGCTAATAATATCAGGTGACGAAGACCAGAAATGACCTTTTAAAGAGAACTATGTATTCATGTTGTTGAGAATAGATTCCTTCATATAGATCAGAGTTAAAGAGAATATACTTTGTGATTTCTTTCAACATTATAATATTGTGGTTAATGGGTGTAAGAATACAAAATAGAAAATAGGCCTGGGATGGGAACAAAGAACTGAGGTACAGGGCAGGAGGACAATCAACCCCCACCCCCAGGACACTAGCAAGAGTTACTGAGGGTGAGGAGCAGACAAAGGGCAAACGGGCACTACCATAAAAGGAGATGGGGGTCAGGGTGTCAGCACCCTTGGCCACTGTACTAGTGTATTTCCATTGTGGGGGTGTTTACTGTATAGGGGGGAGGAGACCAGAGGTTATAACTGTAACTGTTGTGTGGAGTTCTTTAGATCAGCCTTTAGCATAGGAATGCAGTGTGCTGATCTCCAGATGCACCTCTAAGAATAATGGGTAATAAAATGATTGTGTAAAACATGGCAGCATCTTAGCGTGATCTCTACCAGGACCAAAAGAATCGCAGAGACCAGTGTTGTCTCAACAATGTTTATGAGTAATATCCATATGTTGTATTTGTGTTTATCAGACTGGACAGCAGAGGGCATCAGGTTACTCTTTCTCTTTTTCCTTTCCAGATTACTGTAACCACACATTCCCACATTTTCAGAGCAGATTAGAGAAAAATGTAGTGTTTAAAGCTTTAAATATTCACTATCTCAAAGTGCTGGCACACGAGGCAGCTTTTCCTTTGATGGCTGATGCATGATGGACAGCAAGGCGGATTTTCAGACTCAGGGTTCACAGTTGTCAGCCACAGTGACCTAGCTGTGCATTCCTCATAAGTACTTAATGAAATATTCACTAACTCCTCTTTTTTTCCATCAGATATTTGCTCCAGGCTCCCTCTTGCTTTGAGTCGGGGGGTGGTGGTGGTGGTGGTGGTGGTGGGATGGGGGGGTTGGCGACTTGGCTCGTATTTGTATTCAGAAAAGAGGAGGAAAGAGTAAATAAGAACAAAGAGCAAGGAGGAAAGAAAAATGAGAAGATGGATGAGGGTGTGCACATGATTGCACATTTTTGCACATATGCGCTGAGTTGGATATTGATGTGTGTGTGCTATTATCTCATTGAGTGTGCTCTACAACTGCGTGTGTGTGTGTGTGCGCGTGCTGCTTAGCTCCAAAATGCTGTCATATCACTTTTAATGTGCCATAGGGGACACGGCGAATATTTAATACAAAATATAATGCATAATAATTCTTATGAAAAAGGCTCTCTGAGGTGGGGACATCACTCTCCCCCCCTAAACGCTGTAATCAATCCCCAAGCTGCATACAATTAACACCTCCATCACTTTCATCTGCAGTGAGGAAGGGAACGAGACACAGAAGGGGAGAGTCAATAGAGCTGTTTGCATTCAGTTCACATAAACCACTGGGGCACTGATGAAGTAAAGAAATAAGACCTGATTCCCTTCAACAAAAATGTCAATTTTATATTTATTTGCACATTTGAATACACTCATCTGCTAACTATCTGCTTCCAGGAATAGCAGGCCGGCTAGTGAAGGCTGAATGTGTCTGAGAACAGTAACACCCACAGGCAAGGTGACGCTGTCTGCAAAACATTTATGGCAAATGAAGCAGAAAATATTTCAGCCAAGCTTAAGAGTAAATGGATAAACAGCTTTTGTGTTAGTGCGTCTCTCAGTGTTAATGTCCTGTGCAACTTCACGTCAAGCTGCACAGAGCTTAAAGAGCCCTCGGAAATGTGTCATCTGTGTATCGACCCGGGGGGAAGAAGGTTAGATGGTGTTTTTCACGTTCTGACAGGCGACATAAAGTTTGTGTGTGGCGTACGGCGGTGAATTGTTTTGAGAGATGCACTGTGGGACAGAAAAACAGCAGCCATGGCCTTGAGGAGAGACTGTTGTGATGGAGAGAGTCTAAAAGCAGCAAAGATTCACCAACATGGGCTCTTGTTGTTTTCAAACAGTACAATGCGGTTACAGCTGTTTTTAGGCTTGAAAAATATACATTGTTTTTGTTACACATACATGTTTAAGATCATCAAATACATTTTAATATTAGGCAAAGATAACCAGAGTAAATAGAAAAAACTTCAAAATCATTATTTTGTTTTTTAGAGCCATTCAAAGGTGATGTTTTGATATTGATTGTGATGAGCTGGGGTGCTAGTAAGCACGATTACTGAGATTAACAGCACGGTTTAGATAACTTATCGTTCAATCAGATAAAAAAAGTATTTGGACAGTTGCCTCTGCACACCACTACAGAGGATTTTAACTCCCATAATCAAGATGGGATTTAATTGCAGACTTTCAGCTCTAACTCAAGGGGATTAACAAAAGTATTGCATTAATTATTTAGGAAGGCAGTCATTTTTATACATAGCTTTCCATTTTCAGAGGTTTAAAAGTAACTGGACATATGACTAAAACAGTTTCACATCCAGGTGAGGCCATGACTAATTACACAGATAAAGCTTCTGGAGTTGAGTTTAATTGCTGAATTGGCAGCTATTCACTGGAGCGCGCAATAGGAGCTCTTAAGACATGTCGATGCAATGAAGGAGGCCTTCGACGTGTTGAAAAACCAAAACAGTTTGGTAAATTCTTAAACAATAAATGTACTGGCTGGCTCAACAGCACTTGTGGAAAAACCATGGGGGAAAAAAGATAGGTTCAAGGTTCTTTATTTGTCACATGCATAGTTATACAAGTATAACACACAGTGAAATGTAGCCTGACATATATGTATATACTATATATGATATATATAGTATATACATTGGGTGAATGTGCAGTAGCAGCAGCAAGCACGTGAATTCTGTACATTAATATGAATAGACATCTGACTATTTTACAGGATAGACAATATAAACATATTTAAAATTAAAGGAATTGAAATGTACATTGTGCCTTGGTTTAGTGTCTGGAAGAGTCCTGTCTCAGTCAATTATAGATGATGTGAGAGGATGACAGGAATAAGAAAATGTAGTCAATTCAAGAACACTCTTGAGGAGGTAGGCGTATGATTGCCAAGGTCTGCTACGAAGAGATCAGTTCATGAATGGAAATATGGGGAGTTTACAAGCAGGTGAAAACCATCCATTGCAAAAACAGAAAGGCCAGATTAGAGTGCCAGAAAACATCAAAAAGATCCTGCATAGTTTTTAAAGAATTTTTGGACTGCTGAAACTGAGATTGAACCTAAATGATGGGAAGTGATGAGTGTTTAGTAGGAACTGCTCACTGCTTTTACATACATAAGCAATGCCCATCTAAAATACCACATAGTATATATACATCTATATGTAATAGTATTAGACAGTCAATAAGACTATCCTACCATGCTTTTTGAATGCTCAAGTCAACTGAGAGAAGCTGTTGATAATTCTTGTTGCGTTCACCGCTACAATCGACCCCTTTCTCACACACATGTGATCGATTTATAGACTAAGATTGATTATGGTGACTTAAAGACTTTCAGAGATCCTGCTTTGTGTGGCCAGCAGCCTAAATCAGCAGATACTTATGCTGCATTTTTATTTGAACACAGAGCACACCAGCAAATATTAGCTAGCATGATTTTTTTTAAATGAACAATAATAAAATCAAAGTCATGAATTTTCTCCAGTTAACAGGAAAAAATGATAAATCCTTCTATTTCTTTTATATTTGTGACGTTATAAACACAATTTCTTTCACTCCTGGTGTGCTGGTTTTGTAGCAGACATTTTAAAAAAGGGAAATCTTAAAGCCTGAACAAACACAACTGCATGTCTTAATAGGGGTTATTTGTGTTTTTATGATTTTGGTGAAATGATCCTTTACATGATGATTATGCGGTATGATATAGTCATAGCAACCAAATTACTCCACTGGGCCTTTTATACACTTTGCTTTGTGGTCTGTGTTGGTGCAACTAACACATGCTTGGCTTTGTTAAAGGAAAACCAACATGCGATTGTCTCTTTGCTACAGAAATAGTCTGCTCTCCGTGGCGCTACACGTCTTTCTCGTGTCTGGCAGGATCGTTGAGCTCGTCTCCTTTGCTTCTCACTTCAGTAAATCAATCTGTTTGTCCTGATGACTCAGATGTCACCGAGCCTGTTAGGAGCCAGTCTTCAATCTTGCTTCCTAATACTGCATCTAACTGTTCTGTCTGTAGCTCTCCTTCTTTTCCTCCTCACCTACACCCCTTCGGCTCTCCCTCCTAGAATTACTCCCATCTGGTCTTCAGAATATCTGCTCCTGTTTGTCTTGCTGTCTTCTTGCCACTTCCTATACTCTTTCCTTCCCTCTGCATTTCCCTCTCTCTCTGCCCTGATCTCTTCTCCTCTGTGCGGTTATCACTATGACAGATTCCATTCAGCCTTCATCTAATAAGACCGGACAGCAGCTAACCAGCCAATTTATTATTCACTGCCTGTTCACCACTTTCTGTGCTTGTCAACACCGTCTGTATGCTGTCAAACGCTTTCTACCTTTCAACTCCACAGTCTAACCCCATGTACTTTTCCTTTGCCTCCATTCATTCACCCAGGCTGCCATCTCAATCCCATAAAAGGTCTGTTGTGTAATGGTTAATAAATGATGAGAGAAGGGTTGGCTGGCACTCAGAACGATCCAACGAAGGCTGGACAGGACTGAGTAGCAGCACACACGATGTCAAGCTAATGTCTTGGAAGGGTTTGGCACTCGGCCTAATGTGATGAACCTGTTGCCGTTAGTGTTACTGGACTGCAACTAAACAGTCTAGAGTGCTATTTTAGTTTCACTGTATTAAAATGACTAGAAAGCTAATGGCTCAGTTAATCCGTGTTTGTTATTGTTTAAAGTATTTAAACAAAGGTGATGATTTACAGTAGCTCCATTTCTTAAAGAAATCCTTTAATGACATGATTTCAATCATCAATCATTCAATGACACTTCATGCAATCATCCTTTAATGATCAGCTGACCTGATCATTAAAGGATGATTGCATGAATTATTCATGTCATCTTTTAATAAGCTTATGCATTGTCACAACACTTTTTTTTTTTGCCAAGCTCTCGTATGGATGGTCAGAGAATCATCAAAGTCCAGCACATCCCAAAGATGCTCAGTGGGGTTGAGATCTGGACTCTGCGGTGGTGAACCCATGTGTGAAAACGATGTCTCATGCTCTGTGAACCACTCTTTGATTATTTGATCGCTATGAAATCTGGCACTGTCATCTTGGAATATGCTTGCACCATCAGGGATGAAAAAAAATTCCACTCATGGAAAAAACTGACCATTCAGTTTATCCAGAAACTACACCTCCAGTCCAGGGGAACGTTCTTACCCATTTCCCTTAGCTGAATTTTTTCTTGGCCTTGCAGTGATTTTTACCCGAGTTAATTTACATGAATGACAGCAGCATCATTACCTTAAGACAGACAGCTTTGTGTAACCAGTTTAATCATAGTGATAATTGTTCCCTACCTGAACAGACTAATTATTCCTTTTTCACATGACTACAAATCGGTCCCCAAGAATAACACAATGTTAACCCAGTCTGTGTGCCTCCCTAAACAAGAAATGTTTTGTGCTTAACATAACCAGACTTTAATTCTACCTATGTAAAATCAGAGAGCTGTTTTTGTAGTTTCTGGAGGCAGTCATATATAATTGATGGGTCTGAAACGCTTTTCTCATTCTCCAAAACAAACATTGTATTTTTTTTTTGTTTCATTTTCCACGATGCTACTGTCGTATTGAGAAATGGTAGATGTACAATTGTCATCGCATTGCCTCAGGAATAACTGTCAAGTGGTTACAATAACTGTGACAGCGACCACTCTGACTGTGAAAGTAAATGTCATTATTTTTCTGCAACCATTTAACGTGCTGACGCCTGGTTGATGACTTTAACCCCTGTCCAATCGATGTCATGACCTCTTTTGGGCAGCTGTTCACAATCGGCTGATGCTGTCTGAGCCCAGTATTTCTTCACTTTCTTCATTTAAAGTGCTGCACGATGGTGACATGACTGCAAAATGACATAGGTCCTTAGCAACCTTGCTTTTACATAGGAATATCAACAAAACACAGCCACTTAGTTACTTGAGATGAGTAGTTGAACAATCTTATTGAGTCAAGTCCCTACAAAGTCACATCACATCAAATCAGGCTTCAGTTATTTGCAGACCTTTGCTAATCTGTGTGAGAGTGCTCATAGTGGTCCAAGTTGGACCACAATTGCTTGGAGACAGGTTGGCTTTCACCAGGTGACCTCTACCGTCACCTTGCAATCGCCAGTTGTTACCCACGAATTGAGACTGCTGCATGCTAAGTTTCTGACTGCCAAGTTTAGTCACCGCAACTACTTCCAATCAATCTCCAAATGCAAAAAAACTCAATGCAATCACTGGGAAACCACTAATTTTTCCTGGCTGCATGGAGATGTCTATCCTAGTTTTACTCTAGTGTGACTGAATGAAGGCAACACTTAGTGTTGGTGCTCTGAGGTTTAAAAATCAAACCTCCACACTCAAAACAACCTGAAAATAAACACAAGATTTGCCCAGACCCTCTGACACTTATGCACTTTCATTGGAGCTTTCCAAACTGATTTCAAAGGACAATGTAGAAAAAAATATACTATTTTATAATAGCACTGAAAATATTGCTGGGTACAGATGGCTTATAGTTGCTGCTGGTTGCTACAAAAAGGAAGCCAGCGGCAGGCAAGTCCAGCAGTTCGATGATCCATCTCCCATCTGTGGACTGTTCCGAAACAGTGCAATGTTGTCTTTGTTTCCAACAGACAGGAGTCATAACTCTTTAAGTTCTAACTGAGCTGAGTTGAACATGTACATGGAGGCGTTTGCGTCATTGGAGAAGTGATTGATGCTGCAGCTTTTCCTGTGCAGATGTTCTCACTGTTTCTGGGTTTTGGAATTCAAAGATTTTTGAGAAACTTTTGTTCAGGCTTTTTTTTCCAGAGGACAAACCATTCTCACTGCAATAGAATAGAATAGAATACAATACAATAGAATAGAATAGAATAGTCCTTTATTTTGATTATACATGTCTTGTGGGTGTTCCACACTAACTGTTCTGGAATAAAATACGAAAAGTAAGACAGCAGGAATAAATAACAAACAGGAGAACTATATGCAATCAAAATAAATATATACAAAAACAAGTAAAAGGCACACAACAGAGAGCACGACAAGATCCACTGAGTAACTGCTTTGGAGGTCTTTACAGACTAAAAAATATCATCTTTTTTAGGCTTGAGGGGCTTTTGCCCAAGGTTTTTCAGCTATTTTCAAGGTTAAGAATTGACTTTCTATTCTATTCTATTCTATTCTATTCTATTCTATTCTGTAATTGCAGCTTGTTTTCTTCAGCCTGTGTTGTTTGAAAACTTGGTATTTGGAAAATGTCAGCTTTGCAGAGACTGATCAAAACAACACGTTTTTCAGCGTTCCCCCTGTGAGCTTTTTCAGTTTATCCACTGGGTTTTCAAAGTGTTTGATCAACCGAAGGCTTTTCTCTCTATTGATGGATGTGTATGTAACCCCTTCACTGAAGTTAAACATCATCACTACAGCAAATCACGCTCCCTTATCTCGCCTATTCAGCCGGGCTTTCAGAATTTAATCAGCATGTCTTTGTGTCATTGCTGTAGTGTGTACTCAAAGACCTGCTTCTCTGTGTTGATTTATTGCCGCTCTTACTTGCTGTAAGCACTGAGTGTTTGTCAGCGTTTGTGCGTATGCGTGCACGCATGTGCAAAATGTTTTTTCCTCTTTAGTGTTTGATTTTGATAAGAGAATCACGTATGATCTCCTCCTTTCTGCAGAGATAGAAAAGGGATAGGGGAGGTGTGAGCTCTTGCATACCCAAAAAATGTCTCTCACCATTGAACGCACTCACTCACGCACACACATACTCCTGCCCTGCAGTGCTCATTTTTCTCACTTTCTTTGTCTATCCACCTTTCACTACCCTGTTCTTAATTTTCTTTTTCTCAGTCTCTTGCACTGCCTTCTACCCTCTCTTATTTTACTCTGCATTGATCCTGAGCATGCAGGCTACTGCAGCTAGCCTTTAATGAATGCCATGCCCTAATGACTTTATCATTGGCCTTGATGGCCTCAGCTCAACCACAGCGATGGCTCAGCTGTAAATTGTTTTCTTAACTAAAGCCATGTGAGGAATTTCAATAAGGGCTGCCATCAGTGGCATCAGCGCAGCCTGCCAATCTGAACAACCGGTGTAACACAGAGGGCACCAAGGGGTTAAGCGTGACTGATGGGAGTAAGGAGTGCATGTATGAGTTGGACTGTGTTGCAGACTGGCATCGCTCTCCTGGGTGTATTGTTGTAGATGGTGTGTGGCCTCTGTGTGTGCGTGTGTGTGTGTAGTTGATGAGTTCATCAGGAGACTTGAGCACAAAAACATGTCTGATACAGCATGTCGATGCAGCCGCTGACAAATGCGAGGCAGCGTTTCTGAGGACGTAGCTGTGCCACACGTAAAGGGTTTTGTCCATGACCCACCCGCGAGCAGAATAATTACACGCACACAATCGCATACACACACACACACCACCTGCCACACTTGTGCATGTAGAGATAAAGCAGCGAATGCACTCTCCACACTCAGACTGTTTGCCTGCTGAATAGCAAAGGGGGGCACGGATCAGTCTATTCCTCCCTTATCTCCCCTCACCTCTTGCACTCCTCATCTCACTCCATCTCTTTCTTTCACGGTCTTCCCCTCCCACCCTCTCGCCTCCTCACTTTGCCTCCCCTGCCGTTTGTGAATCCTCCTGATTTGTCTCTGTCTCCTCTTCCTCTTCTCCTCACCCTCTCCTCTTTCTTCTCCTAATTTCCTCATCTCTTCTTCCTCCTCTCGCTTGCCCTGTCTTGAGTTTTGTCCTCCTCTCTTGCCCCATCTCTCCCGTCTCTGTCTCTGCCTTTTCCTGTGCAACAGTGTGCAATTCCCCGTTCCCCACCAGACAGACAAAGAGACAGAGCGACTCAGACGAATGGGAGAGAAAACGGGAGCAGGGAGAAGCAGAGACATAGAGGCAGATACATGAAGAGGCACAGAGGAATTGATGGGATGACAGTCTGGTGACTGGGGACTGGTGGACAAAGAGATAGAAGGGATGTAAAATAGACAGCTTCAGTGGCAGGGTAGACAAAGGCAGCCTGAGAGTGGATGTGTGCCGCTTATTTCATTTACACACGCATACATAGAAACACACACACACGCATACTCTCTCTCTGTCTCTCCCACTCTCTCTCCTCTCACTCACACTCTCTCTCTCACACACACCCTCGAGCAGAAGCGGCAGAGCTGTGTGGGTGTGAGGCAGCATGAGAAGTGATATCTGTACTTCTACACATACAGCTGGCTGATGGACTAACTTAATCACAAATTTACGCTCACCTACTGTACGCATACTTACTAGCACACCTTGATCATAGGCAGGCAGACCAGCGCGCGCTCATAAACACACTCACTTACGCCAGCACGCACAACCTTCCAGCAGCCAGAAGTCAACATGGGTCTTGTGATGGGAACCTTTTCCATGCAATCCAAGCAAGTGTCCTACCACAAAGGTAAGAATTTGTATTTAAAATCCACACACTGAACACGTTTGAATCCTGAATGTGAGGATTTGCATGTTACTGTGAGCAGCATCCATCATGTTGCGTCATTGTGCTTTAGTGATGGAGTCATATATGTTTGCTCAGAGTGGTGAATATGGCACAAGAAGTGCATTATGGTATTAAGATGAATGTGCTGTAAGCTGCAATAAGAAGTTGTATAAAAAAAGAGAAATTGTTATTCACTGTTGCTTTAGAGTGCTCCAGGCCACCTGTCCTCTGTTTGAACTGTGGATTTAACAATATACATGTGTCCGTGTGTGTGCATGTGTGCGCGCAACTGTGCCATTGGGCATGTCTATAATAGGTGATGGTATTTACCCCTGTCTGCTTTCCAAACCAGCCCACTCTCTTTCCTGCCACGCTACTGTTTGACAGGTGCTGACACTTGACACATGCATGCTGTACCCAGTATGTATGTGTATTCTTTGTCCACAGAAAATATTTATGCACCTAATTGACTGCTGAAAATGTAGGCGTGTGTGAAGAATCGTGCATTTTGTGTGTGTGGTGGCTGTGGTATTGTGCCGTAAATCAAAGCGTTGTAATCCATCAGCTTTTGGCCGTGGTCTGTCCTGCATCTGTTGACCTTAAACCTTGATGGCTATCGCTGACAGACACAGCGCTGCATCTCAAATACACACAGCAGAGGCTGGAAAATCGGGAGCCAAATCACATCTCGACGAGGAAAACAGAGGGATAAAATTCAGAAATCTCTAATTGGATCATTAACTGGAGTGAGATCATGCAAAACTGTCTGCATGTTGCATATGCTGTGACAAAAGAAAGAAAAAAACACCGGAGGTGATGTAAATGAAGTAAATTATATGCTGTGAATGTCCCTCAGGAAAATGCCTTCCAGCTCTATATTCTCAGTGTTTTCCCTGTCCAACAGTGCAGTCAGACAAAGAAGAGCTGAGAAAAGTCCTTAGAGACCCCATAAATGGGCTCCTGAAATACAAACATATATAGCATGCTGCGTGGGTTGTTTATTTCAGTGCCTGACCTGCACCTCATTTTCCTGCGTGGAAACAGCTCTCAGTCGATATGTGCTAAAGAGATACTCAAGGCACATTTTTAGGTTGGTTGTTTTCTGCAGTCCACAGTATGAACATGCGTGTCAGATACTTTGTGTTCGTGGTAGCTACTTCCATTTCAAACGCAGCCCATTTACTCGTTAGGGAAGGCAACAATGCTTACAAAGCAACCAGGATGTAGGGTAACCTCTAAATAGCAGCCACTTTGAAGTTTCCACTGTTAGGGTGTGAGGCGGAAGTGATAGATGAGTAAAAGTGGGAGAGAAAAAATTGAGAAAAGTTGAGAGAGGAGGCAAGGTTGCTTCTCAGGGGGCTGCAATGTGTGTGTCACTGAACGTGTGTGTTTCGCCATCTGCTGCAGTGATAAAAAAAAAGTGCCCTAATGAAAGCAGGCCAGGATTCATTTTGCATGGAAGGTTGACCCACCCTTGATCACAACTCAACATGAGGCAATGGCCAGCTGAGAAGGACTTAAAGTTAACTAGCTGAGGATTCAAACTTTAGATGAAAATTATAGATGTGGATTTAAGGAAGCTGTTAAATTGACAGGACAAAATCAGAAACAATACTTTTCAGCAACTCACTTCTCTTAGTATTAACCGTTGCCATTGCTGACTGAGGGGAATAATGTTATGAACTAGTAATTTTATCTTTATTTTGTATTATTTTGGAGGACCAGGAAGTCTGTATTAGCCCCTTGAACCATAGACTAAAAAGCTGCAAAGTCTGCCCCACTGACTGGGAACAGAACCTCGATCTTACATCTGTATCTTGAGCTCTCAAACGCCAAAAACAAGCCAAAGATAAAGATGCAGTTATGTTAAAAAGAAAGGACACCATCTTTCAGTTTTAAGGTTTTCATATCAGGAAAATCGGACCTTTATCTGGTCTTATTATATGTTTAACAACAACAAAGTCAAAACTCAGCTGTTCGGCAATGCCAACCAAATGTTCTTGATTAACTGATCATTACCAAGTTTGATCACATCTATAAAAGCAGTGCACAGGTCTGGTGCATTCAGGTGTGTGTTAACACAATACCAAGAAGGAAAGATATCAGCAATAATCCGAGAGAAGAAATCGCTGCTGCCCATCAATCTGGGAAAGGTTATAAGGCCATTTCCAAACAAAGTTAAAGTCCATCTTTCTACAGTGAGGAAAGACTACTTACAAGTGGAAAACATTTAAGACAGACGCCAGTAGGGATGGGAATTAAGAACTGGTTCCCAGTAGTCTAGTTCTATTGGAATTGTTAGTCTGCCTTCCTATCAATCTCACTTATCAGTTCTTGCACTACAAGATTTCAGTTTGTGTGTGGAGGAGGAAAACAGTGACACAGTCTACAGCGTGGATATGGACATTACTATTATTTTATTTTATTTAGTATTTTTTTGCCCATAAAAACAAGTGTAATGGTAAAGTGCTAACTGCATCAAGGACAGAAACAGCTTCATTATGCTGCTAACGCAACTTTGCTCTTTGCAAGCATCTGCACAGATAGCATGCTAATGCTAAGCTAGCCAAGAACCCAGAGTGAAAGCTGAGTGAATGCCGACCCCAGCCCAGCAGCCAGACCCTGAATTTCAACAGGTAACAAACTGATGAGCAGTCAGACTCCAGCCAGTTTCTATCTTTCTTTAATAGAATCACTATGACGATCACTTAAAAGTCTCCTCGTGCTGGTTTTCATCTTTTCTTTGTGCTGTTAACTTTTTGTTCTACTGAGAGGCTTTGTGTAATATAAGATGAAGATTATATGTGTGTCCTCATTAGGACAGGGATTTGTGTTGGTGTGTAAGACATTAGCCAGAGCTTTATATTGTGAAACTGTAATTGTGAGACAACTCATTTCAGGTCATTTTACAGAGTGACATGAAAGTAATGTAACGAGTAGTAGAAGGAGCAATTAAAAACTCGAATGCATTACTTTAAACAAAAGTGTCCTGTATAATAATTACTTATTTGACTAATGACCCTAAGACCGATCACAACAAAGAGGGGAAATACCTCCAACAGGCGCAAACATCTGACCAGATGGTGATGGTCATAGTGGTGACTCTCAAAGCGAAGCTGGTGAGAATCGATAAGGAATCGAATCAATAAGTGATATTGATAATGGAATCGTAATCGCTATATTCTTATCAATTTCCATCCCTAGGTGCTAGTCTTTCCAAACTAGACATCCCAGCAAATTCACCCCAAGGTCAGACTGTGCAATACCCAGAGAAATTGAAAGTGGTAAATGCTAAAATTCATGATGGTACAATTGCAAAAAGTCTGAACAAGTATGCCTTCTTTGGAAGGGTTGCCAGGAGAAAGCCTCTTCGCTCTAATAAAAAAAAAAAACACATACGTAGTAGTATGGCCTACATTTGCAAAGCTACTTCTGAGCAAACCAAAAGATTTCAGGAACAATATCCTTTGGACAGATACAACTGAAGTAGAAGAGTTTGGCCAAAATGCACAGTGCAATGTTTGTGAAAAAACAAACACCTCGTACCAGCTGTCAAGCACGGTGTTGGAGGGCTGATGATTTGGGCTTGTTTTGCAGCACCTTGCAGTCACTGAGTTGAAGTCCTTGTCAAGTGTAAGGCCGTTAGCTAAGGCTTGGCCCAAATTGGGTCATGTAACATGACTATTAGCAAATCTACAAAAGAATGGCTGAAAAAATTGAAAATGTTTGGCAGTCTCTCAAATGATGTGAGAGACTGTTGAAGTCGTACAAGAAACAATTGTTTAAAAAAAGTTATTGCTCCTAAAGGTTGTTAAACAAGCTCTGGTTCAGTCAACAGTGTACAGTCATAGGTGTACTCAGTTTTTCCCACACACTGCTTTAACTTAATTTTTCTTAAATAAATAATAGTATAGTAATATGTCACTTAGTTTTCATCTGAATTAAAAGAAATCTTATCCTAGTAGGTGTTTACATATAAGTAAAAATAAATAAATAGATAAAGATGTTTTTTACAGTGCAAACTCCGCAAATGTTATCACATGGATTTTTGGTTTGTTAGGTCCATTTGAAATCAGGAGCCAAAGTTAACAAACACATCTCAGCAACTGTTTCATGTATTGATGCCTGACTTTGTGCATAGATTGATCACCGAGGTTGTTTAAAAATATGGTGTAATTAAAGCACTGCAACAAGAAAAGGCACTCTTATTTTTTTGCTTGATAGATTGACCTTCTAAAATTGCTTGCTAATGTATAGTGACGTCAAAGGGAGATCAGAAGAATGGTACAGCCTGGCCAACGCTATACTATATTTAATCAAAATCTAATGACTGCTAGGTTTTTCCTTTATTCTTTAGCATGTCTATGCATAGCTTTACAATAAATGGCTGTGTGTATTTGCAAATGATCTCTGTGAGCCATAACTCTGGCTTCAGACTGTTTTAATTCGTCTGTTTCAGACTATGTTTTTCTACTCTTGCTTCTGTATGATGTCAGTGAGAGCAGATATCTTTAGTATGGTCATCACAGATGCACAGCTCTAACTAGGAGAAATGCCACCGACTTGCTGTTCAAACATCCTGTTTGGAAAGGCACATCCAATCAGAAGACCTTTGGCTTAAAAGAGGAGGTGCTTATTTTAAGTGAATAAGCAGGTGCTTATTTTATGTCCCACCACACAGAAACTGAGGGCATGTCAATATGTCATAATGGCGTCACTTCCTGTTTGGCAACCTTGATTTGTCGGCACCAAGTGTGGCATATAGACGTGGGACTTATTGTTATCGGCACTCCCCATTACCCTTTTATCATAATTCATTTGCGATGGCGACTGCACCCTGCTTAACTTCTCGGCTCCCTCATCGCTGCTTGTAGCTAAATATTAATCCCACTTTTGATGGATCCAGTTCATGCCAGCAAGTGACAACATGTAGATAATGCTGTGGACAAAAACCCATAAAACTCACATCATTTCCTACACATACTCACCATTACATTTTTAAAAATTCAGTATGACATTTGTAATATTAAATTAGTTTAGGACTCAAAGCACAAGAGACTCGAAACCCTTTGACTTGGAAAACTGGTTGCAAAACTGTGTTTATTTTCAGGAGGACACGGGTTACTAATGTTGGCATTTATCTTAGAGATGCGCAGTGAAAGCCCCATTCGATAATGTAGCCTATAATTAATTCATTGCTCTGCAGCAGTCATGTATCCACAAGAAGAACTGGTTAGATATTAATTGCAGGGTTGGTGGTTTGATCCCAAGCCCCTCCTGTTTGTTTTGAAGTACCCTTGAGAAAGAAATTAAGCTTGCTTGCTCCCCATGGCCAGGACTGTGTTGTGCATGGGGAATGAAAGTCCCTCTGTAAAGCACTTTGGTTTTAAAAAGCTAGACAAATGCAGTCCATTTACAGTCCTATCCAGCACATATTGTGGTGATGAATTGACTGGAATGAATTAAAACGAGTTGCTAAACTACACAACTATAGTGGGTGCTTTTGCTTTCAGTGTGGGTTTCTAAATGAAGTCAAACTAATGCTGTGGCCTACATAAAGTCATAGCTGTTCCACAAGGGAAGCTTGAAGGCTGAGTTATTAGCCATTGCCCTCACTGGCTCATATAGCCATAGGCTGGGATTAAGGCATTTATCAGTATGTGTCTTTTTTCACCTGGGGAAAAAAAGACATTTATCCATTGCTTGTACACAAACTACTCTTTTCCTATGAAATATTTCCCAGCGGTTATAAACTACAAAAGCTGCACCTTTGCAAACAGATTCATCTCCCGTTCCTGTTTGCTCCATTTGTTTCTGCCTTTGCTTTCAGTTCTCTATGCCCGCTCACTTTGTCAAGTGAATTTTCTTTCTCTTCCTGTCTCTCTCTTTGTCTTGCACACTTTCACCTCATTTCACCTTCTCATTTTGTCTTTCATGTGTTGGTCCCTTCAAGTCTTCCCTTTGTATTCGCAACACAGTTCCCTTCTTGATCTATGGCTTTTCGTCCAGCTTTGCTGTTTATCTCTTGGTTCCTTCTTCTTTCGCTCTCTCGAACCCTCGCATCTCTTTGTGTTCTGAGTTTTGCACAGTACAGACTTGTCCTACTCTAAGATCACTCCAGCTGTTTGAAGTTTTGCTAATCATGTTGGCTTTTAGTTTCGGGGCGGTAGAATACATGCAAATATAATGCGTTTGTGCATGTGGGTCTTCTGGAGAACAAGTGCGTTTGGCTCAACGTTTCCATCTGCTGCAGGGCTAAAGGGTTGAGAAGAGAGGATCTCTGTATCTTTAATGGGCTTTATAGTTTCCACCGCTCTCTCTCATCCCCAGACATCAAAAGAAGTAGACCAAAAGGGCCAATTAGGACAGCAAAAGAGCTTTATTAGGCACATGGCATCACGAAAACAGCTTTCTGCTTAATCTCATGCCCAAAGCACATGTGTGTCTGTGTGTTGTTTATAGGCGCAATGATGCGATTGCGATACTGCCGTAGAACCTCAGCTCCCATATTTCTTCACATTCAAGTTTGTGCCGTGCAGATATTCGCAGCAAACATGCTTTCCACTTTTTAAAAAAAAAATGTGACCGTAATTGAAGATTCTTTGTCGGTGTTCCAAATTAAACCCACATTCAGGCATTATATTATATAAGAAAAAATCAGCACACTGTATATATAAGGATAATTCATTTGCATAATATTTGCAGGCAAATGCTTTGCATAGTTCTTCAAAGATAAACAATATTTTCCATGCAATTTATCTCTGTAGACCGTTCAGCCTTGTGCTTGCCTCCAGGCCTTTGTAATACCGGCGCCAATGAGAGAAATGGAGATGATGAATATAGATAGCTACTTAGTCCTGACTATATGGTTCAGTCTGTATGCACAGATATGACAGCAGTGATGCACATCACTTGAGCTAAATTAATATGACAGCTGAAATGGCACTCGTATAGTGAGAGTAGCAAATGTTGCCAATGTCGCATTTAATGCCAAAAGAACGTGAATTTATATTCAGATCAAAGTTGCTCTGGTTTCAGTGGATAACAGACATCACTTGGTAGCAATACAGGCACTTAATCTGTCCACTGAGCCTAGTTTGTAAAAAGTACAGAGCAAAGAGGCAACGCCTTGTGTTCCGTCTTTTTTGCAAATGAATCCAAAATTAGATTTAGCACATACGCTTTCAGACCAAGCGCTACAGAAAGTGTTTTTGTATTGGTGCAGATATTATGAAGTGCACTATGAAACTGTTTCAGGGTTAAAATAACATAAATACAAATCTCTTGTATATTTTAAGTGGAACAGCAGAGAATTGAGAAAAAACAGACTACAAACAGACCGCCTGTCACCAAGTGAACCCATGTCTCAGAGTTTGTTTTGCGACCCCTGAGAAATAAAGAGCTGCACTGCAGTGAGAAGCGAAGACTAAGATAAGATGAAAAGAATCAATTACCTATTAGATGAAATAAACTCTGCAAGGAAAACAATATATGGTGGACATCGTTACAATCACTGACATTCTCATCCGTGCCTGTATCTACCATTTCTGTCACGCTGCTCCTGTTTTTGCCTGAACATAACCAAACTGCAAGTAAAGTAAAATGAAATCCTTTCTGACAGGATGCCCTGACTGCAAGTACCTCAGAGTGACCTTATACTAATCGGGTTAGTGAGTCACAGCTGTCATGCATTTGATACATATTCTTCATATATACTCAGGATGGCAAGAAATAAACACGAGCTACCATGTTTAAAATTGAGTACTTTCCCTATTAACTATCAATCACTTAATGGACCGTCATCTATTTTAATCAATGAAACGCTGTCAGCTTTAGCTGCACATCCAGACTGACCTCAAATCTTGTTTTTTTTTCCACTGATGGTTAAAAAATCTCCTCTAACATCTCAATGTCAAATACGAATATCTTCCTATTCCTGCTTCCTTTGCCATGTTTACAAAGACCTCACATCCCACGTCAGTCCAGTTAGCTGTAAGACTAACAACTTAGCTCAACTAAGCTACTTCCTCTGCTCACTTTTCTCTCTCTCTCTTCATTGAATCTTCTTTAAACATCTGCCACATTCACACTTTATCTTCTGCTTTGTCTCACTCTTTTGTGCTTTACTTCTCTTTAATGTCTATCCTTCCTCCTTGCTTTCCATTTGTTTGCATACCATCCTCCATCCCTCTTGTTTTTCTTGCTTTTACCCCTCTCCCTTGATAAAAACAGATCAATTGCAGAGCCTCCTTTAATTATCCCCTTTTTTTCCATTCTTTGATGGGCGCCTGTAAGAGACTCAGGATGCATTTGCTAATAAAGATACAGGGAAGCGTCTGTGTGAGAAGTCATTTCAACAGCGATAGATATTAGTATTGATTTTTCTTAATAGACATGTCCCCTGTTCAAAGCCGCGATGCCCCTGATGAGTAATTGCCAAAGCTTTGTTTGCCATGATTGATTCATAATCTATAACTCTTGGGATGAATCCTTCATGTGGAGAAGCAGGTGTTTTTATGGGGGTTTTTCCCACTGCAAGTTAGCACTGAGGTGGGTCTGAATGTGCAGATTTGACTTTATTCGCTTGATTTTCTAAAGCTTCCAAAAGCATTTGAATCTTAATCAAAATCTTCAGAGTTTTATTTTCCCTCCCCTGTTTTTTCCCTAATTTCTTTTGTTCCACCGTCCTCATCTCTGGAAATGTGATGTTTGCATGTCCCACTTGCTCTCCTCTGCCTTTTCTTTCTTGCAATACCACTCGCCCACTCTCCTGGCTCTTGTTACCCACTTCTTACTCTTTCATTCTCTCTCTGCATCGCACTCTAATCTCCCGCTGGAAGCTCTTCTGGTATGCTTCTTCCTCCTGATTTTTTTTCCTTCTTCATCCTTTATTGCCAAATATGCTTCCATCTGTAATTCTGCTGCTTTTTCCTTCCTCCTTACATGCATTTTTGAAAGAGTCACACACACACACACACACACACACACACACACACATATATATATATATATACACACCTCTTCCTGCTCTTGCTGTTCTCTCCTCGCTTCTGTCTCATATCATCTTTCCTTTAAAGTCTGACAGGGGTCTTGTAAAACAGTCTGCAGCCATTCACTCACATGCCTGCAGGGAAACACCAGGCAGTTCTGTACCAATATTATACACACAAGCATAAAAACAATCACACACACTCCAACCTTTCACTCCTTTCTCTCTGCTCTACAGACAGACTTTGAAATGATTACTAGATGGAGAAACGTTTCTGTCAACGTGTGGAAACAGGCCTGTCAGAGACCGCGGGGAGATAGGGAGGGACGGAGATTTGAGATTGGAACAAGCTGGGAACACTGTTTGAAACGACAGAAACACTAGGCTGATACAAGCGCAGAGATTTATGGGGAGAGATGGCAAGATATAGGTGTACTGGCGAGGGCTGTGCGCCGGAAGACAAATTCATAGAAAAGGAGGTGTCGAGAGATGGATAGACATAGTTTAAGGCTAAAGAAGAAGTAGGCTGCAGTGAAGATAGAAGGGAATAACTCTGATAGCCTGTAAAATCCTATAGGCACAATTCAGGCAGTCAGTTATATAGCAGGGCAAGCAAAGCAGAAGAGCAGTTTGTGTGTGTGTGTGGCAGGAAATGATTATGCTCTACTGTGCCGACTGCATGTCATTTGGATGCCACTAGCATCCACAGAGACCTCATCCTATGATCAGACAGTCTTTCTGCCCATGCTTGATGCATGTGCAAAATGTATGTGTGTGTATATGTGTGCCTCTTTGTGTGAGTAACCATATGTGTGTTTCCATGTGTGTGTAGGCAGGGTGAAAGCATTACACCCCACTGCTGTCCATTCTGTCTTTCTAGCTGTTGTGAAGAAAAAAAAATGCATCAGCGCATTCATGAGCACATTTTTACAAAAGCAGATTGCAGTTTCCTTTGCTCACCAAACTAAATCTTTTCTGCTAAATCTGCCCATATGGCTTCCTAACAGTCTCGCTTTGTTCATTATTCACCATCGGCAGGCAAAAAAGTGCCCGTTTTTGAAGCTGCTGCCACATTTGCGGAGGCATTACTACTACGGACTGCTGGCTTGATATAAAAGGACACTGTGACTATTTTCCAAATCGTTTACTAAAAAAACATTTGTGGAAACAACTGCATCTCTACTAAACAATATTTTTTCCCCCCATGTAGTGAGAAAGGAAAAAAAGATTTTATCGACAAAGAAGACGAAGAAGAAAACCATAACCAGCTAATAGTGCAATTTTTACATGTCGTGCCCTAGTGGAAGCTTCATTCCTGTATTTCTTGCCATCAACAAGCACAGGGACGATTACGCGAGAGCTGTATGAGCTGTATGTAGGATTCGCAGCCTCTGCTCTCTACAGTCATTTGACAGGTATGATAACTGGATATTTTATTGATTGATGTCACCAGTTTAATATCCATTTTAATTATAATTATATAACGCGGTTGCATAACAAAACTTCTGTCTCGCTTGCCAGATGGCCTGTAGGGTGAACAGGCTGGGACGGGGTGGGTGTGATGTTTCTAGTGAGGATGCTTTCTATAGCTGTTCTACAAAAAAAGTTCTGCAAAAGACTTCCGAAGTTTCCTTAAGAAGCACATCTGTTTGTGAGGGATCTTTATCACAGCAAAGATGGGTGATAACAGTGACAGATTATTGATTCCTTGGGACATAAAACTGTTCACCTCCTCCCCTGCAGTTCCACATGAGCTGCTGATTGAGCTGGGATAAAAATTTACAGTTACTCTTTCTCATGATGCTTAATAACCATCCATTCAAGTATTTTCTGAACTGTTTGTCTAATTTGATTCAATCTGATTACACAGTGGAGTTAGACGCTATCCAACCTTACACTGGGCGCGAGGTGGATTACACTTTGACCAGTCTATCAACTGATATTGTGTAAAGATCCCTTATGTATGGTAAATTGTGTAGGCTGAAACAAAAGATATGCACATTAAGGACACACGTTTAAGAGAAAAAAATGTTTTCACATTAATGAATGCAGTGCAGTCCAGCACAGCACCACCTGGCAGAAAGTTGTAGACTTCAGGTTTAAAGTAGCCATGGAGTGACTGTGGCATTTTGGATGGGACTTTGTCGGTAGATCCAAATGCAGGACTCGCAAGACAAGAAACTCAAAAAAACAGCTTTAATTCTGAAGCCTTTCAAACAAATTACAAAAACGAGGCAGGGCTCGCGCCAGGAAAGCAAATCCTCTGAGTCACAGGGAAGCACAGACCAAGGGAGCACACAGCATGATGGAGGATACAACAAAGAACACAAACAAACTGAGGGTTCAAATACGCAAGAGGAGATGAGGTTAGAGTGGAGACACCTGAGGAGAAACATACAGCTGAACTAAATCTGATGAGGAGACACTGGGAGGTAAAACTTAACACGAGACACAGAAAACACAGGGAATGTAAAATAAACTTAAACAAGAATAGAATCCATTTCTATAGAAAGCCTGAGAAAGTAAAAAAAGAAACACCAACCAACTATACCACAAAACGCCAAAATACCACAAACTAAGAGTCAAACATCAAAGAACTAAAGTGAAACTTCTAAACTCAAAATGCTGGGTCACAGACCGAGGACCATAAAAAAGTGTAAATAAGATTTCACTTTAAAACTGTACATAATTATATTTACTCTTTGGAAATTTACTTATAACTGAGTATTTTCATAAAGTGGCGTTTCTGATGACAGTCTTCAGTCTTTCATGTGCAGCACATTTGTTTTGTCATCTGTGACTGTCTTCCTATTCTTCTCACACTTCCCTCACTTAGAGTGGTCTACTTTGTTTGTATCGATTAGTCTGTAATTAAAATGTGATTTCATCTTTGTGTGTGCAGCTCTTAAAGGGAATAGCACACACTCCTGCAATATTATCTGACACTCGTCTTGATCCCTCTATTAGAGCCATATTAAATATCTCACTCTTCTCATCCTTTGCCTCCTCTCACTTTAATCTCTCTCTTTTCTCACATCCTTGACTTTCAGCTGTTTCTCCTGACCCGTGAAGCCAATCTGCCACCACACACACGCTCCCTCACTCATTCACTCACTCTCCATCCCTTTATCCATCCTGCTCGTGGGTAAGGATGGATTAACAAGAGCGATGGATGAAGTCAGCGGAGGTGCTGATGGACTAAAGTGGCCTTTTCATGAACAAATCGCAATGCTGAGGAAGCAAAGCTCAGGGCTCTTCGTAATTCCCGTCACATTCACGTGTTTCCCCTTCGCTCCGTGATTCATATTTACCTCTCCAGTCAGTGTTTGAGCAAGTATCTATTTGCATATTTGTTCTCCTTTAGAAGGAAACAGATGCGTTTAGGTGTGCGGATGTAACAGGGCATGTTTGTTGTTTTGTTCAGAGCGATTCATGCGGCGTTATCATCGACAAGTCAATGGGTATACTAATATTAATTTATAATTTAGTGAATCAACATCCTGGCGATTTCATACTGAATCACTGATGCTCCTCTCGGGCTCTTGCCTCGCTGTGAGGGTGGGAGGGTGATAGATGGAGAGAGAGGGAGGGAGAGAAATGGAAAGAGGGAGGGCAACTACAGCCCCTAATGAAAAACAAGGAGCAGGGAGGGAGGGGAGGGAGGGAGTGAAGGAGTTTGGGGAGAAAGGGGGCGAGAGTGAGAGAGGGAAAGAGAGGAGGAGCGCCACAAGATGGAGTGTGAAAGGATGAAAGAGGGGATGATGGAAGGAGGGTTTCTGCCTAGAGCAGCCATTGAGAGAGGAGGTGGAGAGAGAGGAGGAGAGGATGAGAGGAGGAAAGAGGGCGAGGGAGTGTGTGCGTGTGCGTTCTAGCCGCTGAAACACGTGACGAAGAGACACAGACTTCAACACACAGACGCACTTGTTTCCACAACGACGGCGGCAAACATGGGGGCTGTGGTGGGCACGTTGACCATGCAGACCAAGCAGAGGAGGCCATCCAGGGGTGAGGGAATACACACACAAACATGAACGCACGCATAGACATACTCACACACACAAAACACACAAACATAATGTGGGGTTTTTTTTCTCTCTTTTTCTAATCGGCACACGCGCATGGATGCACGCATACGGGCGGTGAAACTTTTGACAGTGTGTTGTCGTTGTGGCTTTCACACACACGCTCACACCGGCACAATGTATACACAGTGTACGAAAAGCTGCAGAGCGAAGATTAATAACTGCCGGTATTTCAGTTAAGATGCAGTGAAAGAAGGGGAGCAGATGGTTTGTCGAGAGAGAGAAAGGAAGAAATGTTGAGACCAACAGGTGTTCCCAGTGGAAACAAAAAAGTGAATCTGTTTATTCTACAACAAACTTTCAGCCAGGCAGTGTCTGTGCACCCAGGTGATTGTTGTTGAGCTTATCTTTTTTTTTGACACAGCAATCCGAGGGAGGAATCTAAGAGCTGGCTCTTTTTTTTTTCTTTCTCTTTTTTTTTTGGTCTGTGCGTGCGCACGCGTGCTGCTCTGTCTGTCTGTCTGGCTGCATGCTCAGACGCGAGCCTCGACGCTGGTAAACACACACATGTCGAAGGTATTTGTCACTCTGCTCACACACTGCTTTTCTGTCTTGCTGTTACCTTGGAAGCACCGTAACCATGGCAACAAAAGATGTGGGGCTTGGGGTGGGTGGGGTGGGGTTTGGGTTTTTTGGTTTTTTTTGATGAGATTGGGGTTTTCCTAAGTAAGTCAAGGCCACGTGAAAGAGACTCAGATAGTGAGAGATGCAAATTTGCAGATGAAGCGAGAAGCGGGATGTATGAAAACCTGTTGCCTGTAAGAAATGTTTTACTCCCTCATTACTCATTCTAAAAAAGAAGTCTTACAAATCTAATGTGGCTACTACAATGAATGGGCACAGTGAGCAGGAGATCAGTGCCAGACGGAAAAAAAAAATCCCCAACCCTACCCCCTATTAATAGTCATTTAAACTTATTTGTCGAGGCAGACTGTTATCAGTTTTCTGTCCAAGCAGGACCTTTTCCAAATCAGTGCATATGGCTGGCTTCATCTTTTGAATAAGCTCTTCCACTCCACCACTAGCTCAGACAAACACTTTTCCCTAAGGGTGTTCAAAACCAAAAAAAAAGCTAGGCGTAAATTTGTTGCTATTTTGAAAAATGAGGTGGTTGTGGATGCACTTAAGTTGTGGAAACGCATGAAATCTGACTCTTGCTGCAAATGAAAACAAGTCTTTTTACCTCCACAAATACCCAGCGAAGAGATAAAAAAGAATGGGATGTGGAGCTGTGAAGCTATTTGGGGTTGGAGGGGGGGAGAATTGTTTGTAATTCAGCTGTTGTTACTTCAGCATCTTTCTCCTGCTCTGACATGTTAGCTTTATGCGGGATTAGTGCGGCGGGGCTTGTATGTATGCAGGCGCCCGTTTCTTTCTTTGGTGTTGCAGATAACTTATCCTCACAACACTGACAGCAACACTGAAAATGGGGGACAGTGCATGGCTATAATATTGTGAGATTAAATTTCTACATGATTGATCTTCTGGGCATGAGCTCATCACTCCTGTGTCATGACAGAAAATACCCTCGCCGCGTTCGTGTCCTGCACCTGCTTGAATATTTACATGCCTGTCTGGACTGTCTGTTTTCATCAAGGCTGCGTGTTGTTCTCTCAACTTCCTTTATTTTCTGCCAAGTTGTTTTTTCTTCCTTTTTCTGACAGGCTCTTTCTGGTGGGAGTTTTCTCCTACTGTCTTGTCTGCGTGGTTTTGTCTGGCAGGCTCGCTCCTGTTTTCCTCCTCATCTGTTGTGGTGGCCTCTGACAACTCATCTCTCCAGAAGAATTTTCACCTGGCATTTTTTTTCCACTCCCTGGTGAATTTTCCATTTTTCACTGCCTCCCTTACTTACTCCTTGCAGCAATGTTGTCTCAATCTCCCTCTATCCTTTTATTTTCTGCCAATCTCTCTCTCCCTCTTATCTTTCTTTTGTTTTGCTAGTTGCTTCATCCCTACCAGCCCCTGAACCTCTTCCTCTTATTGTTTTTTTCAGTTTCACATCCTCCCACTGCTTTTTCTACTCCCAGTTGTTTCCCCCATTTCTCCCTCCCACATTTGTCCCTCTTCATCATACTTTCTTCTAATTTTTCCCCACCACACTCTCGCATGCCGTCACCACCATCATAATCTGCTCCATACCGCTCCTTTCCTCCCCTCTCACTTTTATGCTGCTGTTCTTTCTCTCATTTGCTCCCTCTCTGCATCACCCACACTCCCATTAGCTGGTGTGAGTGCTTATTAAGTCATCTCATCATCCTCATCCTCTTGGCATCCAGCAGTGTGTCTCTGCCTGTGTGTGTGTGTGTGTGTTTGTGTGCTCTGCAGATTCGGAGTCTAGACATATGTTTACTCAAAAATCAATACTGGCGTGCTGCTATGTGTGTCTAAATGAGCCGTATTTATAACTCCCTCTTCGAAAACATAATCAACAGTAGCCAAAAAAAAAAAAGTGACACACTTTCCTGTGTTTGTTTGAACATACTTTAGCAATCTAAACAGTCCTCCTTCAGCAGGCTGAAGGTCAGTATCCAAGCAGTGATGTGTGTGAGTGTTTGTTGTTTTACACACACGGGTGCTTAAATGCTTTGTTCGTCAATAACTCTGGATTTCTGCCTTGTTTTTAGCCCATGTGACTGGATAAATTTATTTTTCTGTGTTTGTGTGTGTGTCCCCAAATATAACAAGTCACTGGACCTTCAGTGAAGCACTGAAAAGCCAGTAAAGGATTGGCCTTATGTCCCATGACTTGAATATTGACTATGGAAAACAATATGTTTCAGAATGAGGGCTCAAATTCACTGCATGAAACATGATTATATATTCAGCTTTTCCGGGGTTTATACTGTTGCTTGCAGCTATTTAAGTTGCCTCTTTCTTGGAAAGCACGCTCCACCATGCAGAGGCCGGTAAGAGAAACTCCTCTTTAGCCGGCCAGGATGACAGATTAGGCTAATTCAGATTATGCAAATGAGATACTTTCTGGCAAGGATTACAGGACACGATACTAGAAAGAAAGAGAGAGCATGGCATAGATAGAGTGGCGGACTGAGAGGAGAGTTTGGCGGAGGGGGGGAGATAAGAAATGGAGGAGAAAGAAGGAATCAGTGGGAAACAGAAGAAAGGAAGAGATGCAGAAGAAATTAGCGCAGCATTAAATACCAGAGGCAGGAGTGGTCAGGAGAAAGTTAGGAATTAAATCCTCTCCATGGGCTTTAGGAAGAGGGTGTGTACAGACGTAAGAGGGGCTTTTTTTGTGTTAGAGTGCTTGTTGGGGAGAGTGACAGGTAGTCTTTCTTTGCTGGCAGCTCAGGCCACCGCTTAACACTCTGAACAAGCTCTGAAAGAAATGGGCTCAGGCTGTTGGTCACTGTCAGACACCACGGTTTATAATAGGTTATGCAGCAGATGGAAGTGAAGTTCTCGAGGTTGCTTTCTAGGTTGGGTTTATTTAGGCTTTCTTTATCTGCTAAGTTTGCAGATTTTGTTGTGGAACACGGATGATGTAGGTTTCTAGACCTCACCTGTTCAATGAAAACTTTACAGAAGTTATATGACCAGATATATTCCACCACTACGCACTTTCATGTGTTTGAAAGGAGGTTTCCTGAATCAGAAGACTTCTTTTACATTTGATAATAATCCCCCAAAGGCTCACAATGAGGTTTTGAACTCTACGTAGAGTAAAGACAATGAGTTGGGATTAGACATGTAGAACTGGGTGATATCGCCTAAATTCAATGTTAGTTTACATCTGTAGACATGTTATAATGAATTTACATTGCGAAATGAACTTAAAAGTAACTTTGGATCTTAACTGCTAACCAAGGAAGAAGATCACACAAGCTCGTGTACACAGTCTATTTCTAGTAACTCATTTTCTGTTTTACTGGAGCAGCATAATGCTCGAGCTCAGTGTTTTCCTTTGATCGGGAACCAAACAAGAACACTGTAGCAATTACTTCAAATATTCAATGTGCTCAACACAGCGTAGCACTATCTATTTTATTGTTTTGTAATGCTTCAAAACTAATCAATAATAGCTTTGTAATTCAGTACATGTTGTGACTGTGTATTGATGTGTCCAAAATGTTGTCGATTGTGAAATTCTCACTGAGCACATTCATTTTCTCTGTACCTTATAAATCACTGCTTGGATGAAGAGGATTAGCTACAGTAGAGTAGAATTAGTATGAAATTAGCAAGTCTGTGTGTGTTACTTTGTTTTTGAAGCGTGTTCCTCTTTGCTTCAAACTCTATTAGTCCTCTGCTTCCTTAAATGTATGAAACTGTTTTTCTCTCTGAGAAACATCATATTAAAAAATCATAAAAAATCATATTTACTGATTTAGGCAGATTTTTATGAAAATGACAGGATTGTTAAAGTGCTGTATTTTTTTTTGTATTCCCAAATAGAAATGTGTGCCAAATTGAACAGTTGTAGTTAGAATTAGAAAATACCTTTGTACAAGGCTGCTCTGTCTTTGTTTTTTTCCACACTGTCTCCATCCTCTCGCGCATCAGTAAAAACTCCTAACAGCCTGCGCGGAGCTTGCCAACTGTGTGTGGGTGTGTGCACGTGAGCGTAAACAAAGATGGTGAGCATATGCCAAATGGAAACTGTTAGCTGTTTGTTAGTAAACTCAGTTATTGTTGAAGTTAGAGGCTTCAAAGGATTGATGGTAGGTTGTCCATGCAACAGTATTATTTCACTGAATATCATATGAAGCCCTGTGATGGATTGATACCTGTCCTATGACAGCTTCACTCGGTGAAGTGTTAGACGATAGTCTGTTAAAGGTATCTACCAATCTTATCTAGCAATAAACTGATATATTTTCATAGACTTAGATGTAGAATTAAGCCATCAAACATACGCAGGAGAGGACACTAGTTTGTGAAAGCTCATAAATAACTCATAAATAGCTCTTTCAAGCTATCTGTGGCCATTTAGTATTTGTAAATGCATATTTTCATCAACTCTTTCTCACTATGTCATTCTCTTCCTCTTCCACTTCTGTTTCCTCCCTCATTTCCACTTCATCATCTTCCTCCTCTCCTCACGCCACATTTCCTCAACTGAATTCAAGGCGGTAACACCCAAAAACATTCATAAACATGCGTATTCATTCCCAGTATTGATGCAATTATTTATTGTCAGCAGATTAGACATTTCACCCTCTCTGATAACAAGCAAGCTAAATATCAAAAACAGCTCCTTATAAGCTAAAATAATGCCAGCTAATGTTGGGTTCTAGTGTCCTAAAAATCACACTTTCCTTCTGATAAACAGTTTGATTACTTCCTCACATTGTATGAGAGTTTATTCACTTAATATCCAAGTCCAACACTGTTAGAGCCACTTCAAAGAAAGTTTCACTAATGCTAGCAAACAGCAGCTAACAGGGGCTAATATAGGCTAACTGCAGCTAACACCAAATGCAACAGTGCTTACTGACAGAAAACTTCACAATATCCTCAAAAACTCACCTCAGCATCGCTGTCATTGAGAAGAACTGAGTTTTACTGACTCGTCGACCCCTTTCAAAGTTTATATAGCCTCCTGCAGATTAAATAGATGTATTGAGAGATGAGGTAAACAGCGGAATAAAAGCCTACACTCACTACAAATGAGAAAACAGATTTCAGTTTGCTACAATCTACTGACATCTAGTGGTAATATTTTACACACTATACCTTTAAAGTAGACCCTTTTTGCATTTCTTTATCCTCTGTCATATTTATGCTGTTATAATCATGGCAAAAATTTAGAATAATGAGGTCAGTGTAGTATTAGTAGTCCCTGTGAGTCAAGCTATAGACTGCTCTGTTTGTCCATTTTGTTCTGAGGTTTTTCTTCTATGCTCTTGCATCTGCGCAGAGCCATAGAGAGGAGATATTCTAAATCTGGTCACTGAAACTTGGCTTAAAGGGCGGGGGAAAGGACCTGCAGCAGATTCAAATCTGTTTAGTATTCTGTCTGCTATAAAATAAACGCCTTCTCAACTTTCCACTAATAATCTGGTGTCAGCTTGTTATTCTGGTGTGTAACATGTGTTGCAGGGTGTTTGTTGTTTCGCTGTACCTGTGTATAATATCCCAACAGAAATCCCAGTGAAGACAGCTAATGAACACAACTTAAACTACACTTAATCATTTATACTAATGAGCAAATGTCTGACAAATTGGATTAAATTCTACTCTTGCCGCTAAATTAAATTTTCCCCAGCACTGCTACTGTAATTTCACAACAGTAAATAAAGCAAACCTGCAATCGACAACTCTGTGGGAAACCTCTTGATACGGCAGAGCCCCCTGCAGTCTGCAAGTCAGCGGCTGTACTTCAGCTCAGTTGGCTAGTGAAGCTTCTCTTTGCATACACATAAAGACTTTAAATGAGTGCCATCTTGTTAAGAGCACAGAATTTACAATTTAGTCTTTATTTCACTGTGATTTTGATTGTGTGGATGCATTAAAATAAATCGCATTTGAGCAAAAATCTTTGTTCAGCTTTTCAAATTGGTCACTGCACTGATATTCTATGAGAAAGCTAAACATTAAAATGTGCATCACATTTTTAGCAATCATGGTACTGTTCTCTGTGTTAGGTTTTGCTACCACCTGGTGGTCCACAAAGGTTATAGCAGTTCTTATAGTTCCCAATACTCTTGTTATTCAGGCTTGCTGCAATTTTTATAAAGCCCACAGGGCAAATTAGAATAGATGTTCTCTCAGTGCCTGTATTCATAGGTACTGATTTATACAAAGTGCTGTTTATATTATCGAGTACGGTATATGAAAGGTATGTTTAGAAAAGTCACTTTGTGGTGAATTAGGCCGTCTGTTGTTTGAAGCTGACTGTGTGTCTTAATGGGAGCCATTAATCAAGTCCTGATCTGTTCATGAACTTGTACACAGTCACAAAACAAACACATATGGCGGTACGGTGTAAGGTGAGTTTATCATTGTTACAGTGTGCTCACTGTAAAGCCCCAAAGAGTGAAGGACACCGACTGTAATACAGGGGGAAGTGGGGCTCTGTGGGGAGAGAGAGGGTGTGTGGGATAGAGCGAAGGTCAGGATAAGAGAGGAAGATGCCCCAGGGAGGAGAGAGAAGGGGGGATAAAAAGACAGAGACAGAGAGAGGCAGGTGAGTGCTGATTTCACTGTGGGAGGAAGCAAGATAGATGGAAAGTTTATAATCACGAGAGAGAGAGCAGGAAAGAGTTTAAAAGCCAACTTTGTTTAGAAATGTAGTGAAAAACCACCACCAGTGTTTGAAAGTTTGGAGTTCAATTTTTCCTTATTGTGGAAAGTTAAGCATCTTAAGGAATAAAAACCAGAAGGGGCTAAGGAAGTACGGGAAAAGTTGAAGACAGAAAGCTTCAGGATAAACAGCGAGTCCAAAGAAAAGAAGAAAATAATCAGAATGGATAGAGAAGAGCAGAGCGAGAACAGTTTACATACTATAGCCATCATTCTGCTGTGCTGTGGGGCCGTCAAAATGCTGCACCTGCTGGGAGTCATCACTGTGGAGGGTGAGTCATTATACTATCATCCACCTTTAAGTCAACCAACAAAGTCAGAGTGTTTCCACTGCTGTTGGGCTGTCAACCAGCAAAGCGAATGTTATAGTTTTTCTCAAGACGCAAAAAAAAAAAACAGGGATAAATGAAATAAATAAAAAAATAAGCAGTTAATAAATGCAAACTGCTGCTGGCTGTTCTGTTGTCAGATTTGCACTCTTACCCACATGAATTCTGAACTTCTGTCATTAACTACTCATAGCAGGGAACTGCTGTAGAGGACTTGTGCGTGCATATATATATTTCTCCTGCTCATTTTAATGATGCGAATCTGCAGTTGACTCATGCACATGCATTGCTTTTCCCACTTATAATAATTCTGCTGCAGTACAGAAACATCATCTGTCATGTACTATAAAGAAAACAGAGCCTCATACAGCCACAGCTCAATAAAAACCAAAGATTTAAGAAAATCTCTATATGTTAACAGTGCCACTGGTGTTGGGATTCATTCCAGAACTTTGTAGTCTGAGTTTTTAATTTGACGTTTGCATATTTTAAAATGGATATTAATGCCATAGTGCTGGATATATTACAAAATTTCCCTACATTTGGTTTTACTTTGTTTCATAATGAAATGAAATGAAGAAACTGAGATGATTTTAATCAATGAAGACCACAAGGGAGATTTTCTCTCTGATGATCAGTGGAACTTTTAGTCTCTGGGAAAATTTTACTCTTTAAAGGTGTATGAATGTTAACTAATGCTTCCCCATCTCACCTGTGAGGTATTTGTTCTTTAAATTTACTTACCTTAGATGTATTGATATTAAGGTCCATAAATCACAGATTCTGCCTAAAGGGCTTTTCCAGCTCTGCACAGAATCAGACACCCTCTCTTTTAAGACCTTAGTATAGTTGATATACGTGTTTACACATGCTATGTATGCTAAAACATACAATCTCTCTATAATGGAGCCTTTTGTAATTATATATGATACTACTATAATATGGACGTCGTGTCTGGTCGTTATTTTGCTTGGAGTGTAACGGTGACTGTGCTGGTATGATTAGGCATTAGAGGCCTATCAGATGAATTCACACGATTGTGTGTGTGTGTGGTTGTGTGTCTGTGTGTGTGAGCCTGAACCTCAAAACCTACACCTCAGTACCCCGGTGTGACGCTGACAATGTCTGATCTGCTGGGATGAAAATGACCTTCAAGTGATGTGTGACCGTGTGTGCATGTGTGTGTGTTTGCAGGTAGCTGTGTTTGTGTGCGTTGAACACGTTGAGGGAGGAGGGGTAAGGAGCTATATAAAGAGACTACAACTCAACATTATAAGTTATACAAAATCATAAAGTCATACTGCTCCCATAAAGTACAAAATGTGAGACCACAATTCAGCAAGCACTTACTGAATCGCGCAATAAATTATTTTGATTTTTTTTATCGTGACTTTTATACTTTAAATTGACATGTGCACCGTTAGATAATATCATTGCACATGAGACTGTTCTCACCATTTCAAAGCATCTCATTTGACAAACGTGTGAGTCAGCAGGCCAAAGAGTCAGTATATCGTATTTGATTGTAGAATTCAAACCTGCTGATTTAAGCTACGATGGCAAACTTTAGGTTTTTTGTGTGAAGTTCTGAATACTGAATCTGAAAAGTTCAGGCTTAATTTAGCAGTGAGATAAAGCAGTCTTTGCCTTGCTCAGTGAAATGCCATCTCAGTACCCATCATTCACTGGGAGAATAGAACTGAAGAGGGACTGGTGTAATGAAGCTTTACAAACCACTAATGGTTTTGTCACACAGATAAAAATGTCTCATTTCAAAACTGTTAATGTTTCAAAATGTGAACTGCCAAGGACAGAGTGAACCTTGCACCCCGTGACACCAATTAAAGCTAAATGGGAACCATTCAAAAGATTTAGCTTTGTGCCTGTGCTGGACACTGTCACTGTGCCTGATACTGTTCAAAACACATTCAGCTAAATTTTCGTCTGGATATCAGTCGGCACAATAGTGACTTTGATAGTGATAATGACTAGTGTGCTAAAAGGGGAAATGGTCCATAATTTTCTATGAAAAACAAACTGGGTGATTACAATCTCTCATAGATCTTCTTAACTGATGCAAACACAGGGAAGTGCATAACAGCTTCTACTAATAGGACCATTCACCTTTTTTTTTTCAGCCTTAATTTCACGAGGATAAATGAAAAGAACAAACATTTCTGAGGATTTTCTCAGCTTTTAATGGGATCTTTTTCTTATGCTGCTTAGTCAGACATTAAGGCATCAGCCTTCATTAAACTCAGCAACTCATTATTTCAACAAAAGCAACATCTTTTTTTTATTTATTTCTGCCATTTGCTAATTTTAATAGTGTCTACTACTGGAATCTTATCACGCCACTCCATGGCCCTTTTCAGCTTTAATTAGAGCCTGGCTGGATTCTTGCGGCCAATGTCGATACAGATTGTTAGGGATACACTTCATTAGGTACACCTTGGTAGTACTTGGTTGGACTCCCTCTTGCTTTCAGCACCGCCTTAATTCTTCTAGCCGCAGATTCAGAAGGGTGCTGGAAACATTCCTCAGAGATTTTTTTTATTAATATTGAGGTGGTGGCATCACATAGTTTCTTTCTGCAGGTTTATCGGCTGCAGATGTGAATCTCCTGTTCCACCACATCCCAAAGGCGCTCTGTTAAATTGAGATCCAGTGAATATGAATGCCATTTGATTACAGTGAACTCATTTTCATATCAGCTAACCAATTTGAGATGATTTGAGCTCTGAGACAGTATGTGTTATCCTGGTCATAAAGGTCAGATAAACAGATGGACATGGTTAGCAGAAATACTCAGGTGGAGTTTAAACAATGCTCTGTTGATAATGAGGAGCCCAATTAGTGCAGAGAAAGTATCCCCTACGACATTACACCACCAACAGTTGTGTAATGCCAGAGTGTTGTGATTTCAGAGATGCTGTTCTGTATAATTTGGTTGGAATGTAAATGCACTGAGGTCTGTTTAAATGGCGGATACTTGCGTTACCAAGCAGATGAATAAGGGTGCCTAACTGTGTCGCTGGTGAGTGCATATTGGCTGATATTCTTCATATATGCATGTTTTAAAAAACTGGTATGGAATAATGTGAACACAGCATGACTCACCATCTGGTAAGCTGTGAATTTTAATGCTAGTTGTACTGCAGAAAGTTATGGAAACAGTGAAGTATGGGCCATTTTACAAGCTTAACCCAAGCTTTTTTTCCCTGTATTATCTTTTTGCATTAAAAAAATAATAATAATAAATTAAAAAAACTCCACACCTGTTATTTTCTGTTCAGCAAGTCGGCACGATCGCCAGTAAATGTGGTGATAACTTCCTACTGAGCCTGGAAGTTTGTGGAGGAGGCCGCCTACTGATAACAGTCATTCAGTGGGCTGATAACATAACGGGGGCACCATGACCATTTTATCATATTCAGAATTTTTATTACTACTTCTATTAAATTATGCACAGTTATAACACTATGCATAATTATTACATTGTAGATTGCTTTAGGGGGAAATTGTTCACTGGTTTAAATGTGTAAATGAGTGTCTCTAAAAGAGGGCGAGAGAAAATGTCTTAATTTTATATTGTTGTATTCACCTATAACCACTGTGTGTGTGTGTGTGTGTGTGTGTGTGTGTGTGTGTGTGTGTGTGTGTGTGTGTGTGTGTGTGTGTGTGTGTGTGTGTGTGTGTGTTAAGTCAGAGTCAGTGGTGTGTCCTCTTTCAACCTCCCCTCCAGCGAGGACAGTAATGAGTTGTTAATGATAGGGCCAGTAAGAGGAGCAGCGTAGAGCTGCGAAACTGACCTTTACCTCTCTGCACCTCCATCTTTCATCCTCTCCTCTCCTTCGCCTTTTTGGTCACAGTGTGTATCATTCGGCTTTTCAGAAAGACAACAACATTGTTCAAACCCGGTGCATACATATGACTTCACTGAGCTAATGTTGTCCTTTTCTCTTCATCTGAACAGTCACTCCCTTCCTGTCTACATCTATCCTTTTACTCTTTAATACTGATTTTTTTTCCCCTATATTTTTCCCCTTTAGACAAAGCTGATGATGACTTGGAGATGACAATGGTTTGCCATCGACCGGAGGGCCTCGACCAGCTAGAAGCTCAAACCAACTTCAGTAAAAGAGAGCTCCAAGTGCTCTACAGGGGCTTCAAGAATGTAAGTGACTGTAAAAGTGCACTGCAACACTTCACCTCCAGTTTTTTCATCACGACTTTCCTCCCGCTTAACTGTCTGTAACTTGAGTATGAGGGCATAAACAATAAAAACATCTCTTTAAATCAAAGAAAAACACCCAGTAGCAAAAGACATTTGAATGATTTGTATTTATGTAGTTTTTAATTTTTTTTAACTTTGTACTGGCTTATATACACGGATGATAGCAGAGGTGGTGCTTTTAACCTGTACTGCAAGCAGCAAGTAGAGGGAGATAGGTATATCATAACATCTAAATACACTCTATGGGTTTTACTGAGCTGACCTACCTAAATAGCTGCAAATTAGTGTGGAGATCATTATGAACATCCATCATCATATTGGACATGCAGACCTTTTTTTTCTTTCTCTGATTTCCAAAAAAATCCTCTGTGGTGCTACATGCACGCCTGTGCAGTAAATATATAAGAATATATAATCTCTTCTTTAATACTGAGCCAATGTTTGCCAAAGCCCGGATTCAAAGTGCACAACACTGTTACATTTCTTCTAGTGAAACAAAGTGGTTTTATTATCCTCCTGGTTTTCTTTGTGTAAGTCTGTACATTTAATTTCAGTAACAATGACTCTGCTTCATGACAGAGTGAATAATTTTCACAGGTAAATAAATGGGCCAGAGTACAGTCTGCATTTGTGGTCACGCAGTAACATGCAGTAAGTTGTGAGATTAAACATTCCAGGTTTCTTTTTGCGTTTTTGAGAGAGTTTATTCATTTGTCACTTAATTGTAACACTACCATTTTAATGCAGATATACTCTGTTTTGGGGTTTTTTTGTTCTTTACTACTTTCACAGATTTTTGTCGTAAAGTATATTTTATATTGAGGTTGCATTCTTTAGCTTAAAGCTCTTTATCAAAAATAGTCTCATAAGAGACACCCTGCTGTGATAGTCAGAAACTGTAATTAGATGTACCTTTGGTGATTGTCAGGAATTAGACTGTAATCATTTTAAGCAACTTTAATATGGCTTTTTGATGACCAATCATCATCAAGTCTGGATTTATCCAATCTCCGTGCCTTATCGGCTTTTGTATTTCTCCACTGTTACACCCTCCTGTGTACTCTGTTTACTTCGTTTGTGCTTGTTCAGTTTTCACATTGCCCTTAAACTTTGTCCTTTTGTCCCTCTCTCATTCCAGGAGTGTCCAAGTGGTGTCGTAAATGAAGACACCTTCAAGCAAATATACTCCCAGTTCTTCCCACATGGAGGTGAAGTGTGTGTGTGTGTGTGTGTGTGTGTGTGTGTGTGTGTGTGTGTG
>NW_024582365.1:5737344-5867778 GCF_018398535.1 Haplochromis burtoni
GTGTGTGTGTGTGTGTGTGTGTGTGTGTGTGTGTGTGTGTGTGTGTGTGTGTGTGTGTGTGTGCTGTGATGTTTGCATTTATGTTCGTTTTTGTCTCTGCACATTTTCCTGCCAGTGTATTAGCAACTTTTTTCTTCTTCTCCTGCAGATGCCAGCACCTACGCGCACTACCTGTTCAATGCATTTGACACAGGACACACAGGATCCATAAAGTTTGAGGTTTGCTTTATACTAACTCATTTCCACTCAATACATCTCAGCTCTTTGATACTCACCTACCATACGCCTCCCTTATTCAGTTTGTCATTCTATATCTGCTTCGTTCTCCATCAGGACTTTGTAACAGCTCTGTCCATCCTGCTGAGAGGTTCTGTCACCGAGAAGCTACAGTGGACCTTTAACCTCTATGATATCAACAGAGATGGATACATAAACAAAGAGGTTTGTCTTAACTTCTTCTTTTTTCCACATGTCAGGTTTTATTCATCATAACTCATGGTGTCTGTGTTCTGTTTCACAGGAGATGACAGACATCGTCAGAGCAATCTATGACATGATGGGGAAGTACACATACCCTGTTTTGAAAAATGACGCACCCAAACAGCATGTGGATGCCTTCTTTCAGGTACCATTATCTGCTTCCTTTATTTATAAAGTAAAAGTAAAGTAAATTTTGATTTATATAGCTCCTTTCAAGATAAAAGTCACAAAGTGCTTCACAGAAGCTAAAACATAAAAATAAAAATCAACTAAAAGCAAGTTTAAAAAGATGAGTTTTCAGCTGTATATTCAATGAAACCGACAACATCAGCTTAGCACTGCCTACTTTACTTATCCAAAAGTCGCTACAGTAGAAAATAAATGACCCGTTACTGTTGGCTGCAACATCCACCCAAAATATACAATGACCGAATCTCAACCTCATTGAATATGCATCCATCAAGCCAGCCATCCAGTTTCTGCAACGTATCCCTGTCTACTCTGCTTAGACTGTGGGGGAAGCACTGTAAGCAGAGATGTTCATACAGCCATCTCCACAGTCACCTGTCCGAGCTCTTCTGGTAGAACATGAAGGTGTTTCCAAGTCCAATGGTAATTTTATAGTATGTAGGGGTAAAAATTCAAATTTGCTCCGTATATTATTATAGAACTAATCTGACACAAAAAATCCACTATCCACTTGACATGGTCATATCAGCAGAGCTGGACACACTGAGCAGCTCAGCTAGCTGAGTTAACTGATTCTAAATGTCAAAGTAAATAAATTAAATAATGTGACGTTTATAAAATTCATCAACTGTCTCCTCCCTGTAGACAAGGCTAAACAAGCAGCATTTATTTTATGAAAATCAGCTGCAGCTGGAGTGAGTGGATACAGGTGGGGTCACTTAGGGAGGTCAGGTCTCTCCAACTGTAATTGCAAACTGTAGTATGTCAGTCCTTTGGGGCTCCCACTGACCTGGTGCCTGTCTTGTCTGGTGACAACAAGCTTCTGTCTAAGCCAGCAAAATTTTCTGTAACTTGCAGCTCGCTGATTCAACTATTGATTTAAATAGGCCGATTTACTAAATGTGTTTGTAGCTTTAAATATCACGTATTCTTCCATCTGCAGAAAATGGACAAAAACCGAGACGGTGTGGTGACTCTTGATGAATTCATCTTTTCTTGTCAAGAGGTACTGGCTTGTTTGCTTTTTCCTTCAGCTCACTCTAAAGGCTTCTTCCACTGAGAATAGTTTAACTAATGCAGGATTTGCATATAATGGAAAACATGATGGCTGACTACAGTGCTGTTGCTAATGTTATTAGTGCATTTGCTCTCCGAAATGTCAGCATGTCTGCACAAAAGACCACCACAGTCACAACAGTTTTGCTAACTATTTATTATTATTTACCGAAGGCCTCTTAGATTTTGCAAGTCTCACTGTACACGCTATTAATTATGGCTGTTAGTACAGTTTTCCATCAGTATTTATCTGCAGAGATCATTAAAATTTTATGGACCTTTACTGCCCCCTAGTGGCCAGTAAAACGAATTAAATGGTGATTGTTGGCCGACTTTCTTTTCTCACAGTCACCACTTCTTAATTCTCCTTCATCTTTGCACAGGATGAAAACATTATGAGGTCCCTCCAGCTCTTTGAAAATGTCATCTAGACACGAGGGAGATGGTGCAGCAGACGAAAGCACAGAGTGTGAGAAGAGAAACGAACAACAGAAAAAAGGAGGAGAAGGAGTGATGAATAAGAATCTGCAAGCAAAAGGAACAGCCTAACTTGTGAGAGAAGGCAGACAAGAAGCTTGTCAATTTGGGTGTGACTGTTTTCCACAAAACCTTCTGGAAGGCATCCTACTGTAAGAAATCTAAGGCGATAAACCTTCACTGGTTTTGGAAAGCCTCCTTTAGACAAAGTTGACCTTTCTGTGACCACTTCTCTCATCTCCACCTCCCTCCCTCGTTTGTTGCTGTTGTCAGTGTCATCTTGGACGGTGCGCACTTAGTGCCACTATGTAAATACTGCCCCTCTCACATTTGGTTGAAGGCCTTTCTGAATTATGTAAAATTGTTACCATGCAAGGACTTAAATTCCTGAATGCAACTTAGCAGAGAGAGCATCCAAATGCACACTTTGCTCATTAGAGGCTTAAATAAGAGCATTATAAATTTCTGTGTCAATACAAAGAACATGAGCAATATTGTGAAGCATGCACAAGAGATTCCTACAGTGTAATAAATGAATATGTGTCATAAAACTCGGTGGCAACATACACAACATCTTGCTAAATGGTTACGTTTGGGATGCCCGGTCTGTGTGCAGCATCTCACCGAGCCAGCTCGGCCGGTTTTAGACATAAAATCAAACATAGGCCTCTAAAGGTTTGCAGAGTTGAACGTGTGAATGTGTCCCAGCTTGTGACATTCTTAGGTCTTGTGACAGCTTGCAACAGTCCTCAGAGGCCTCCTTAACTCCTAATGTGTGTTCCAGTATCGTCGGTCGGTGTTTGAATGTTGTAATGACTCGACTGTAGATATTTAACTGTTGTGTCTGTGGATTCTTCTCAGTGTCTTGAATCACTGGTGTCTGTCTGTGTGTCTCTGACTACCTGTCTGTCCTTCTGTCAGATTGGATCTAACCCTATAATTATTCTACCTGCCACTCGGTGTTAAATAAAGAGCCCATTTAGAGGTTTCCCGGCATGCAGATGGTGAGCAATACGAGGATGTGCACGTGTTTGTGTGTGTGGTGTCCCGGTGTGAAGGTCCCATTTCCCTGAATATTAAAGTCTCATTTATTCTAGCATGTAGCTTCATCTTCAAATGAGCTGACTGTGTTTTTGCACGAGAGGCGAGGTTTGTCTTTAACTCTGTCTGTTGAAAACGTCAACTCAGAGCTACCAAAACTTCACTGTGAGGGAGAGATGTTGAAGGGAAGATTGCAGAGGAGGACAAAGCTCAGAGAATAAGACAGAAGATGAAAGTAAAGACCTTTTCACTGATTATGGAGGAATGGAAGCCATGTTTCAAATAAGAGCCATCGTTTTTGAAGACTGAGTAGTGCAAAAATACATTTATAAATGGTTTACTGTCATGCCTACTCACTGTGCTACCAATATAGTGATTTAAAAAAGCAAAAACAAACAAACCCCAGACATACTTTCACATAGACGGACGGATAGACAGGCAAACAGACAGACACACTTAAAACAGTCAGAATGAAATAATGTGTGTATTGAAATACTGTAAAAAATCATTATATTTATCAATAAACTTTTCAAGAAATAAAATCAAGTAACGTCTGCTTTTTCCCCCCCACCATGTTGCTCCATACGGTTTTTCTGTTTTACACCTTATTATATGGTAAAACCTTTAAATAAGCACATGAGCAAAAGGGTCACAACAACATTTTATACTGTACACATATACAACGTAAGTACAAAAGGACTTGTACATTTGTGCCTCCGTTTCAAAGAACACGGCCCACAAATAAAGCATGATAATGTGCGTTAGGAAAAAAACCCAAACTTCACCATCACTGAACATGCATCACTCCTTTTATTCCCCAACTTACAGCTTGTTTCCTATTTTCCTCACTTCGCACCACCAAATCCAAGCATCTATTTTCTGTTTATTACTCCTTAAAATAGCTTTTCTTTTCTGTCCATAATGTAACACTGTTGTTATAATTTTGTTGGAGCGCCTTACAGGTGACTGTGATGGTGCGCTGTAGTCTCGTCAGAGTGAGTACATCTATAAATGAAGGTTTAAACACCAGAACAATTAAGAATTAAAGAGGAAGTAGATTTTATCTTCGTTGTTTTGAGCAGACATTCTTGTTTTGTACTTTGATAAAAACACAGAGATCTGGCCTTTCTCATAAACACATTCCAACCCGTGCACTTTGTTGTGTAGCTGCTGGAGTGCAGGCCGAGATGATTATCCTCCCACTAAAATTTAAAAAAAAAAGGGGAAAAAAAGGTAATAACAGAGCCAGCTGTAATCAAGTCCACTAAGTAGGGTAGACTAAGGCGATGGTCGCACTGAGAAACCACACCTTTACAAAACACTGATTCTTGCATCTCAATGTGGAGAATTAATTACCTCCATCATGTCTCCTCTTATAAGTACGAGCGCAAGAGGACAATCACATGGTGGCGAGAATTTTTTATGGTGGTAAGTCTTTTTTCGTATCCTTTGAATTTGTGTAGTCCTGGTGTTTCCAAGTACAGAGCTGCAACATTTTGTCCAATAAAGTTTCTGCTTCAGGACTCACCACGACTTCAGGTCCACTTTCACAACCACTCAATCGGGTTCTTCCGTTTTTGTTTTTTTTCTGGTCACACTTTTTTCCCCCCTCCACAGTAAGGATCACAGTAAGTCCTACTGTCCTCATGTAGGTCTAATTTAATTAAAGTATCCTCGCAGGGCTGTTAGAGGATGCTCAGTGATTACCGCTTGGTGTCTGGTCTCTACTCCCTTTCCTCGGCCCAGGGTTGAAGGTTCTGCAGCGCATACAGGGAGGAGTTATGGGCGCACAGTGGATCTGATACCGCTGATTCGCTGAGGGACTTCTGGAGGGCGGACTGCTGCAGCTGCAGGATGAGGCGATTGGCCTGCTGACGCTCCGCCTCCCTCTCCTCGGCTGTCTGCCTCCTTAAAAAAAAGAAAAAAAGAAAAAAAAAAGAGAGAAATGAAACATTATTTTGGTTCAATAATTTTAAAAAGGCTGTGTACGATTAAAGGAGAGCGACAGAAAGTCTTGAAGTCGGAAGATTGCTATTTGCAAGATGAAAACAGCAGCTGTGCCTTGTTAGGAAAAAGGATGGCGATGCAATAGATCTGTTCGAAGCATAAAAATGAACTCAGTAAAAATATTTTGGGAATCTGAAAGGTGAATTAAGGGCTTATTAATCAAACAATACAAAACCCTTCCTTGTTATTATTTAATTTAATGAGTTTCACTTATTTGTTTATTTTTTTTAGAAGTTTTTCAATTTAATTTGGTCGGAATTTAAAGTATTTAAACTTTAAAATTATTTCCACATACTAAACATACTACACTAAGCTAAAATTTAAATATTTTCTGTAAATGTATAGTCACATTTATGTATTCGTTTTCTTTTGCGACTGAGTCCGTTAACAGGAAGATGTCACTTGGAAAGTGGAAAGTTTGTGTTTTCAGCGTCTAATAAAGAAGTCAATGATTTTTCCTGGAATTTTTTTTTTAAGTTCCTATACGGGCATCACTTTTGACACGTTATCATGACATTTCATACCAACCTCCACTTGGTCCTGCGGTTCTGAAACCAGGTTTTGACTTGCGCGTCTGTCATCTTGAGACTCTTTGCCAGAGCTGCCCGCTCGGCGCTGGCCAGGTACTTCTGTCGATGGAAACGCTTTTCTAACTCACATATTTGAACTCTTGAAAAGGAGGTGCGCGGCTTTTTCCGTTTAGGAGGCGTCCGGTTCTGGTACGGGTGCCCTATTCTCCGCGTAACGGCGAATGGCACCAGAGCCGCTGCAGGAAGGAGAGACGGGGAGACAGCGATAAATATGAGGTGAGATTTTATACAGCAGCAGACAGACGATTTCTGTGTGGAGATCCAAGGCCAAATATCACAGAAATCTGCCCTGTGCGACAACAGTGCCCTGTTTATGCGGTGCATATGTGAAATATGGTGACTTATATTACATTTATTAAGCAAGTTAAATTTGAGCAAATCTTGAAACAAAGCAATAATAAATAGCGAGTAAATATTTCTTCTTGAAGTTGTGTGAACTTTAGATATTCGTGGCACTGGTAATTAGAACAAGAACAACAACAAGCATTTTGGTCTATCACCGTGGAATTGTGTGTCTGTATATTTACAACTATATATAATACATGTATTATATCAGGCCTGTGGTCATAAAAGCTTCCATTAATCTTCAATAAAATAGGCCACAGGACTATTTGTGTAATAAAAACGTTTCAAACCCTCTTCACACACCCTTATAAATACAGAGAACTGGTTATAGCTTTTATTATTTTGCATAATTGTGCTTCAGTTTCCTTGAAATTTATGAGATAAATCACTCCATAGTCCAATAATCATCTTATTTATAGTTATCTTTAATTCCATAAATTAATGCATTTATTTAAGTTACTTTCATGTTTATTAGAAAACTGCAACAACGCCAGGTTGTTTGGTTTAACTGTGTGAATGCACTGGGCTTGTTTTTCGCAAAAACGTGACGCAGAAATTAAACATTCAAGTTCTACAACTGAAGCCAATTGAACAAAGCGGATGATGACGTTTAATGACAGTCCTGTAAATGTAGTGCATTCTAATATTTTTTTAAAACAACAACTTGCACAATGTTCTATATATTTACGCCTTTTTAGATAAATAACGGGCAAATAAATTAAATAGGCTTTAGAGTTCTACAGATATTTGGCAGAGGTGCTGGTTTTTGTAATGGCTGAGCAGCACTTACTACCGTTTTAAACATTATAAAATATTAACGAGGGGAAGTCATTAGTTCTAACAGCTGGCCTACCTGATATTCTGTCCTTGGCAAACCTGTTCCCTATCCAAGGGAAGCACAGACCTCCAAAGCCAGGAACAGCGCTTTGCACGGGGGCCGGGGGTCCCGGGGCTGTCACTGGTCTGTGGGCCGGGACGCGAATGACTCCCCGGCTGCCCAGACTCCTGCTCTCTCCGTATGAACCTGAAGCCTCCACCGGAGGCATTACACCGGAGAGGGAGATCGAGAGCGCGGTATATGAGGGCGCGTTGGCCCCAGTCGGGCTTCCCAAACTGTAATAACCGTCTCCGTTACTTAAATCTGATCCACTTTGTCTTCCCGCCGTGCGCGCGCTTTCTGGTTCAGTACCGGCTCCCAGAATCTGGTCGATGCCGAAGCTTATGGGCTCGTGATGGGCCGGTTTTGGAGGAGGGCTCGGCGCGCTTGGTGCTTGCTCCATTCCTCGCTCGGTCGCAAAAAGGGCAAGAAAACTGAAGCAGATGGGGGGTTTTAGGCGTTGTTCGCTGTGAGGTCAAACTGTACCAAAAGTCATCATCAGAAGTGTCGCCATCGCTATCCAGCCGTAAACCCAGAGTCCAGCGCGTCCCGGTTGTCTCTAACAGGCCTCTTTCAGAGGACTGGGTCCTCTCTACAGGCTGTGGTGAAAGTTTGATGGGCGTTTGGCGAGATGTGACGTTCTGTCCTCCTCTCAGCGCATCAAAACGCTCCGTCTAGCAGCTCCGTCCTCCTCCATCCCTCTCCACCTTTCATTGGCTGGCACTGGAATGACTGATTGAATGTCAGTGGGGGTAGGCCAACGATTTGGCACAATAATCAAGATTTCACATAACCACGGGCGTCAGCGTGTTATATATATGGTAAGATATGGCATCTTGATGTTGTTTGAGTGAGTCAGTATTTCATTTGGCGTTTCTTGTAATTCTAATAGAGAGCAGGGAGCAAGCAATAACTCTATGAAAATGTAAATGGAATATCTAAAAAATCGGACCCGGGGGGAAGGACCAATGTTCTCTGCTGTTTGGCGATGGATTTTAGCATTTCAACCAAATAACGTTTTGTCATTTACCTGTCAATGTTCTGCTCGTATCCAGAAATACATCCTGAAAAATCACTTTTTTCAAGTTTTGTAGTAAATAAAGGGAAAACTTTTTGCATACCCTGAAGTCTGACGAACTGAAAATTCTGCCCATTTCCACTTTTCAGGCTAGACGCAAAGTGCGAATCATTTGTCCTCATACTGCTGCTGTCATTTCTTGACACATGTGGAATGTGCAAGAATAATAAGTTCACACGAAAACTGGCTGAAAGCTATTAGAAAAAAAACTTGGTGATACAATCCCCTACAAATATTCTTCACCTTATAAAGAACTCACCAAAAAGGAAGAAGATACATTCCCAGTTTATATTTAAATCCTTCACTTCGTCCGCACCATATAATCAAATACAAAGAGTTAGTTGCTACAATTTGCATTTTTTAATATTCCTTTGTACTCTGTCAGGTGGGTAAAATGTCGGACTTTTAAATTTAAACCAGTAAAACGAAATTCGGTGTCCGTGAAGTGTCACACTTAAAATTTTAATCTTACCACATTATTGCCGAGTACAGAGAGAGTGTGATCACATTTTCTGGATGTTTAGGTGTGACGTTACTTACAAATAATTTCTAAACATTTACTTCATGCTCTGGTTCAACGTTTCTATTAAATGTGCGAAGTAATATCAGCTTACGAGAGGCAAATAAACACCCTAAATCCATGTTAATAGCACTCCAGTGCGTAATTACGCACATCCAATTCATGACATGACACCCATCATGTAGCTCTTTAAAACAAAAAACGACAGCAGCCTTATTGAACGTTGGCAGAATCACCAGCACCTATTGAGCTTGGCAAAGCAATACACGGCCTTATTTGTTCCTGGTAGCCAGTGCCACATTAAATGACCTGACAAGGGAAAGCCACGGGCTACTTCAGATAAAGTGTCCGGACTCTGGAAGCTGCTAACCGCTCAGATTCAATGTAACAGGCGCCCAAAGTGACCGGGTAATCACATTTTCACTAACTTGTCTCACGGACAGACAAATGTGCGTGGGGTTGGGATGCGGCAGGTGGCTTTTTAGGCTATCACATTACAGGACTTTAACAAACTAGTAGCTACCCAACATACTCATTTATTGACAAGGTGGTTTATATTCGTTGGCTTTTGTTCATGTATTTAATCCGTGATTGGTTTGGAACTGCTGCGCTTTAATTGCCGAATTAATTTATTTAAACACTTTATTTAACATTATATGGACTCTGTTGTTTTCTTGTGTTTTCGTGCGCAATTTTTGCTACTATCGTCAGTCTATTGCTGTTTTTAAATCATCAATAATTATTTAAGAAACGACTCAATACATATTTTGTAGTCCACTTTAAGACCTGGGAAAATCTTCGGATTAAATACATTTAAATAGTTAAATTCCAGCTTGTGATACAAAATCAAATGCAAAAAAGGAGCATATATATTATATATATATATATATATATATATATATATATATAATTTTTTTTTTCTTCATACATTTTTATATAGTTCTATACTGTGTATTTTGTTGTACAGTTATTTTATTTTGAGCTTATAATTTACAATACATGCGTGTGTTCGTGTGTTTGTGTGTGGGTGTGTTTGTGCGTTTGTGTGTGTGTGTGTGTGTGTGTGTGTTTTGTTTTTTTAAAGAACCCATATCTCGCCCTTTACAATAAAGTCTTATGAAGCAATATGCGATGGGACAAGGCCCGGGGTGATTGTTTGGCAATATGGACAGAGTGTTGGCTGGTTCGCCCTGCCATATGTGAGCTCACCGGTGGCTTTTGATGGGGGAGAATTGGTCTGTTATAGCTGTCATCATTTCAGACATTTTTATGTTTCTTCTCTTGATGACATTTGCAAAGATTATTCCCTTATGACGGAGTTGTGAAAAGAAGACAACACACATTCAGCTTCTTTTAATTGCACGGACACTTTTTTTAATAGGATGAGTCACACCTACATGGCAATAACTGCTGAATAGCTGTTTCAAGAAAATGAATAATTATTGTATTTATCCTGACTCCTGCACAGAGTGAATGTAGTCCCACCAGTCCGCACAGAGCACTCGTTGCAGATGCTGGGTGTTAGTAATCTGGTGTAATCCAGTGATTATGATTGATTATGACACGTTATCCCTGACCTTCCGGGATTCCACGATGGCACGGGTTGTCCAAAAACAGCCCAGGAGAAACCCCAGCTTGCATTCTGCTAGGTTTGTAAATTCATTGATCGCGTGAATGCTGGATTAAAAAAAAGTGCCGGACTTTTTCATTGGGTCGTGGATACAGCAAGAAAAAAAAATGTTTAAAAAAAGATGCTGAGGGTCCATTTAAAAAGCAGCCTTAAGGTGATCTCGTTTAGACCAAAATATTTAGGCACTGTTTCGGAAAAACCTACCGCCGGTACAATTAAGATGCACATCAATCCTCGTTTTTTTCCACAGGCAATATAAAGCTGACACCCTGATTCCAAAAGTCCAAAAAGAAACGACAACAAAAGAGTGAAAGAGTGCGATTTGTTTGAGAAATTACCACTTGATCTGCATAATCGGGGGTCTGGGCTGCAGCTCGGTACCCGGGGGCTGCGTTTTTATTGCGCGTCTCTTCGCCGTTATCAATTTCAGCAGCGCGCCTGACTTTTTAAAAGGGGGACGAGGCCGGCTGCTTCTGAATAATGAATGACACGCTTTTATATTGTCGCTAAAGTGCCCGTGATGTTACAATATGAAAAGGCAGCGGTAAGTAATAGTGCATTTAAAGGGGATGTAGTGTATTATTATGATGTAAAAGAGAAGGAGAGAGGCGAGAGGGAGAGAGAGAGGGAGATGAGTGGAGAGCAGAACCCAGAGAAAGAGAGAGATTGTTTTATTACAATAAGAGGAGATGAGTTTGCCTCGCAGCGAAATGGGGACCAGTTAATGAAACTTTACCGCAGCTAACGATTTCCCCTCCCTCGCTCTAAAAACCGCCCTTATGAAATATTTAAACTATTTAATATAGGTGGTATTAAGCTGAAAGACACTGGCATTGGCCATCTGACAACATTTACAAGGCTGTGGATTTTTCTAAAGTTGGGTAAACAAAGCTTTACGGCCCGCTTTTTTTTCTCCTCTGCGCACATACACCAGAAGTCGTGTAGTAAATCACGCTTACATTGAGCGCAATATAGTGAAAATGTGTTTTACTGTTGGGAGACTTGATTTAGTCTAATTTACACTTTTCTCCATACCCACGCCATGCGTCCCCCCCTCACAGATGCAGCATAAGCCCGTCTTGTCTGTAACGGGGGTGGGGGGGGGGGGGGGGGGGGATTGCATGGCCCCAGTGTGGGGGGAGATAGTGTTTCATATTGACATGCTCAGTGGGATTGTTGGATGAGAAGAGAGCAATGGGATCCCCCATCAGGGACACAGACAGGACCATCCTCATCCCTGGGCTGTCACAGGAACACTGCTCTGTGCTCCTGTGTGGACACTCTTATCTGCAAGACACTTAAAAAGCAGATAAACCATGTAAAATGTCACCGTAAATGTCAGTTATATGGCCTGGTAGATATTAAAGGGTTTTAATGACCAAATATGAAGGTTATAATCCCAAAAGGTTCATTTTATTGGAGGGAATCTATTTTACATTTCCCTAAAAGACAGATGACAGCACACCTTTTGCCTTTTAAATGTTGTAGGGGCTGATTATAAAAACGTAGTGGTAGATCTTCCTGTGTTTAGATAAGACACAAGTTTATTGTTTATTTATTTATTTATTTATTTATGTATAGGGATGGTATTTGTTTCAGTGAATGTTGCATTTTTTTGCTAAACTCAAAAAACAATGTGCTTTGGTTTTGTGTGTGTGTGTGTGTGTATGTGTGTGTGTGTGTGTGTGTAGACCATGTTAGCCTGTCTGATGGTTGAATGCATGGCTGCCTCTTCACGCTGGTTAAAAGTCAGGGAGGGAGAGTCGGAGGGAGGGGGAGGAAAAGAGTGAGAAAGGGAAGTAAGCAACCGCACAGACATGGATTTTAGGGATGGACAAGAGCAAAAAAAAAACCAGGATGGATGGGTGGATGGCTAAGACTTAGATGTGAGAGAAAGAGTTAAGGCATTAGTCCGGGGGGCTGATGATAATTGGACACATGGCTTGAGTTTGAACAAGAGGATTCTCAAAGTATACTCTTTTCTTTGTGTGCGCGTGTGTGCGTGTGTATGTAGCTGTACGATTGGAAGTTGACCTGTTAGATGTGAGCTGAAGGCTAAGTAAAAGTTTCCCTGCTTTTAAGTCTCTCATCACACTCAATAGCTTTTAAAGGGATCTGCCATTGACAAAATGACTGATGCAATTAATAAGTGAGTGTGTGTGTTTTTTTTTTTTATCTATAATGACTGATTTATGTGTGCATGTCTGAGAGAGAGCGTGCCAGGGTGGGCTTGTGCTTAAGAGCAGCTGAGTGCTCTTGAACGCCCCTGGTCGTGGCACTAATGTGTTAATTCATTACTGCTTGTAGTCAGCTGCATTGTGTCAGTGCAGTGTTTCCCGTCTCCCTCTGTCTGTGTTCTCTCCACTTCATAAAAGCCGATTATGCTGCATGTCGCCGCTGTTCCACCCGTTCTCTCATGCCTCTTGACCTCCTCACCCCTCCTGTTGCCTGCCCGCGGGGCGCTCATGCAGGGGAGCAGAGGAGGGAGGGACAGAGGACCAGCTGCCACCAGCCATAGAGCTCTGGTACCTGGCAGAGGCAGCTACTCCAGCACCCTGCTTTGCTGGGCCTTCTGGCCCCTCAGGGTGGGGGCTGGGGGTGGGGTGGGGGGGACACCAGCCTCATGCCACCAGCCCCACCTGTCTTGCCCTAGGCGTAGTGTGACCGATTAGACACACACACTCAGATATATACAGCGTTTCCCTGCTGAATGAGTCTAAAAATTTGAGTTTTGATCCAACGTGAAATGAGAATATTGCAGAGGCCGCAGAAGTTGTGCAGTCCAGGGAATCTTTCATTTGAATTAAAAACGCAGCACTAGTACGAAATCTTTTATATGCTCTGTGCATGTGTCTGTTTTAGGAAATAGGTCTATATTTAAATACAGATTTCCTCAACACACATGCACATATTGACACTACTGCAGTCCTCTGCACACTCTCACACGCACACACACACACAAGGATACACAGAGGCACTTTGCTGTGAGGCGTGAAAGAGCGAGAGCTAAGTGAGGCCACTCCGGAGCACTATTCTCTATATTGATTTCCCATTATCAGACCCCAGTCCCTGTGGAGTCATTAGTACTGGGATCAAACAGACAGACAGAGAAGGAGACTAATACCAGTCACTTACACCAGCACAGGGAGATCACCTTACCTCCCCGAGGGTAGGAAGGCCAGAGAGGAGCATAGGAGGAGAGGAAACGAATGAGAGGGGGGTAGTGGATGCATGAGTGCAATGGGCTAACAGATGGAGATGGCAATGTGTAGAGTGAGAGGAAGAGGAAAGAGGTGGGGTTTCGAAGTGGAACGTTCATGGGCAAATGGTAGACACCTTTGATCACTTTATTTGCCCACTCTGTTTCGTCTGTTGTGGTGGAAAAAGCTTTCGCTCGACTTTTTTAGCTATAGACATCTGCAGCAACCCACAAACATTTGCCTTTTGTTTTTTGCTTCGTAGATCTCATTATGTTTTCACAGGTGACTTTTCTCTTTGTCCAACCTTGTAAAAGCTGGCCAATATAGCTCCTCAGCCTCCTCTCTGTCAATAATTTTATAGTAAAGATGCAATGATGAATGGTTTTCATGTAGCCAGCAGCTGTCCCCACACCGGAGAGAGAGACAAAGAGGGAAAGAGAGAGGGGGACAAACAAAGAGAAAGAGTGAAAGAGGAATATGAAATGTGAGATGCTCATTTTGGTCCCTTGCTTCATAATTTCTGTGGATGTATTTATCCTCCATGGATTCAGAGGGAGCAATGAATTCGTCGTATGAATCAACACCATCAATCTTATTCACTTCTGCCTGCCAGTGAGCCCTGGAAGTGGTGGTCAGGCTTCAGTCCGCACACTCAGATCGGGCCACACTGACACACACACATGCACGCTCGCACACACACTGCTCAGACGGGGGTGACCCTGGCCTGACCCCCCTGCTGACCCCCAATCTGTTCCCCAACCTCACACCATGAGAGCCCGGAGCACACTGGGATAGGGACACGCACGCTCAAAGACACACACGCACTGGCACATTGTGCAGCGTGTGATCTGATGGATATTTCCTCAGACAGTACCATGTGTGTGGGCAGAGTGCGTGCGGACACCATGCGTACGTGTGTATCTAAGTGTGCATGGTGCCATAGCCTCTGCCCCCTCCCACTGGTGTTAATTGATTCTTGGTGCGCTGTGCTGATTGGTGTGAGGACCCCTAGAGGCGGGCTCAGTTCACCCCCCAACACACAAACACCATGCCCCCACCCCATTTTATGTAGCACCTGACTCACACACATGCACAGTACACACCACACAGACATACAGTATCTCTATGTAATGTATGTCCACAAACTGTTAAGAGCGCATGTGTTGACTGTACCGGTGAGAAAATACACATGCACATGCACATGCTCACACTTGTGTCTTTCAGGGGGTTTTCACACCCCGGTAAAGAGGAAGCTGGCTAGCTGACATGAGCAGATTGTGGATCATATGAGACAATCCGCATAGAAAAAATCAGTCTTAGAGGTGATTCGTGAACAATATAGGTGGGCGTAGGTGTGTGTGCATGTGTGTGTGAGAGAGAGAGAGAGAGCCAAAAGAGACAGTAAGAGAGATGAATCTCCGGTTATTAATTTCCAGCCGCGGCCCCTGGGTGAGATGTTAATATAGGGCTGATTGTGACTAATTTCTTATTAATTGCCATCAGCGATTACACAGTGGCCAGTAATGTGGCTAATTTGTTGAAATGAATTTGGTTTTTGGAGGCATTTTAATTGCTGCAGGTGGGCAGCGTCCTCTGCACACTGTCACTTTTGTTTTTCAGCAGGAAACTTTTGACGTCGCGCCGCTGCTGTGTGTGACTAGTAACAGCAATAATGTGTGAATTATGTCGCATTATCCTAACAGCACAGAATGTGTACATGTCTGTGTATGTGTAATCTTCGCATGCGTTTCTCCCTCTTTGTCTGAGGACATGCACGGAAACAAATCTTTGCAGCATCAGTGTAAATGTCCTTGATATCTTATTCATCAGCCTTATGCATCCTCCTCCTTCCATATATCTTCGCACGTTCACGATCATTACAGCAGGGATGGAGAAACATTTAAGTTGTTGCCTTTGTTTGTTGAATGTTTATAGCTTCCGTTTGCACAGTCTCAACGACCACTGAGGAACCAGTAGATACAAAATCCAAATCCTCCTATAAAAGAGGAGATGCCCTCTGGGCAGCCATAGCTCATAGTTGGCCTGATTTAGTGGCAGCCAGGAATCTGGGCTTGAATAAAGACAGAGAGAGCGAGGGCAGAGTGGGAGAGAGAGAGGAAAAGATAGCTCCCTGTGTGATAAATAGCCCAGGCTCCCTCTATTGCATTAGCCGTCCGGGCCGATAGATTGCGAGCCCAATAGACCCAGACGTATGCGATTGGTTTCTCATATAAAAGTTGCATATTAAATTCCTTCACAGGACTGTGCCCCCCAAGCATGAAGGAGGGAAGGAAGAAATGGGAGTTAAAAAGCAGAAAGTGGAGAAAGCAATGGAAGAGCAAGAAAAAGGCTTTTTATGAGAGATGAAACGAAGGCAGAGTTGGGGAAGCCTGAGAAGAAGCGGGAAAGATAATGGCAGGAGAAAAGTAGCTTGATGGTAGAAAAGACAAATGGTGATGTCATGTATTTAATAAGTCCGTGGATATTGGGCGATGAGTGCGACCGTACGTCCATTTAATCAGTATTGCTTCCCAATGAAGATTTCTCTCCTGTTTGTGCACGCCCGCCCTTCTTCTGTTCTCAGCCGTTCTCCACACACTAACGACCTCTCTAATTGTTTCCAAGCTCATTAAGATGCTGATGTTTTAATAGTAATTAATCCGTCATTTGCCTACATGCAAACGCGGGCCACTGAGGTTTGTTCATCGCTCTTTCAATACACTGATAATGCAGTAGCCTAGTCAAAGGAGACAACATCCTGCTAATTTAGCTCATCACTGTTAATTGGTTGTTAAGTGCCTTTAATTACCAAGCAGGCTTTGGGATTTAGGTCTGCAGAATGAGAGGGATCCCCGTGATTGTCCCTGTTCGTCTAATGAATCTTGAGTGAACTTTGAAAAGTGGAATAAATGACCAGAGAGTGAAAAGAGACTCGCACTGACCCCGTTCTCTTTTCCATCTGAGCTCCCTCCTCATTTCCTTTCTTCTTTTCCTTCCTTTTCTCTGTCCTCCTGTCCCTTCCTCCATCTCTCTCTCACTCCCTATCTCTTTCTCCAGATATTATTAACTCATTAAGTTTTTTTCATTATTTTTAATAAAAGATGAGTTATGGCTTTAGCCTCACTGTGGCAGCATCCCCCATACTCTCGCCCTCCCTCCCTCTTCTCTCTCTCTCTCTCCCTCTCTTCCCCTTCAACCATTTACTCCCTCCCTTCCTTTTCCTCATCCTCCCATTTTCTCCTTCCTTCTCAGCCATATTGCGCCTGCTCTGATACATCTGACCCCTGAACTGCAGTCTCTGACCTCGGTGTTGCCGGTTGCAACCTTCTGTCCGTCTTCTTTCCTTTCGCCACACTCACTCACGTCTATCAATCATCTCTCTTTCTCATAGCGCTGAGCAGTCTTTAGATGGCATTCATATGATTTATGATTCATGATTCTCTCTCTTCTCCTCTGTCTGTGTGTGTGTGTATGTGTGTGTGCAAGATAGGAGAACAGAGAGAAAGAAAAGGGGAGTGCGAGAAAGACAGACTGAGGGAGAGGGAGAAGGAAAGGGGCTTGTCGATGACAGACTTGAATAATGACAATATCTATGATTGATAGCTTATATAGGGCTAGTTGAGTGTGTGTACTGTATTTTTGTCTGTGTGTGCGTGTGTGTTAGAGTGACAGAAAGAGAGTTTATGTGTTCCGTTTTCACCACATTAATCTAATGTTAAAGGAGCCATGATGAATGGTTTTCATGTGGTTTGAGCTGTCAGTGGTCACAGCGATGGAGAAGAGCAGCAAGTGACCAGAATTACCAAGGGACACATGATTTTTATGTAGGAATAGAGGGACTCTAGAGGGAGAAGAAAAAAACAGAATCAATTTTCTCTCTGATATTAACCAACTTTAGTGTTTTGAACTGTGGAAGCCCGACGTAATTCTTTTTCTTTCTCACAATGTAAAGTTTCTTTCTCAATTTAAAATTCCTTCTTCTTCTTTATTTAGTTTTGTATTCATTTATTTTGCAGAGCCACGCTGATACTATACATCTGATAGTAATGTGTGTTTAAAGCTGCAAACTGTCAGGTAAAAGATGGCCACAGGTATGGTCACATCTGCTCTGCTTAACAAGCCTCTCTAACCTGCAGCTCTAAAAAAAAAAACAAATATTATGCAACAAATACAGTTGTGGTGAAATGAAAGCACAACCTCTTTCTATTCTAAGGTATTACGTATTAGAAAATCATAAACAAATTCTGTTCTTTTAGATAATAACAGATTCAGATGAACAACAACACATGACATATTACACTGTCATTAGTTATTTTGCAAAAACTAAGCCAAAATGCAACAGCAATCTCTGAAAAACTAATTACACTGTGATTCAATAGTGTTTGCTGTCAGAGAGGTGACCTCACATTTGACTACTTTGATATACAAAGGATTTCATGGTTGACTCGGTGACTGCAAGGTGTTCAGGTCCTGTGGCTGCCAAACATGTCCAAATCACTACCCCTTCACCGCTGTGCTTGACAGTTAGTACGAGGTGCTTGTGCTGAAGGGATGTTTGGTTTTGACCAAATGTGGCATTGTAATTATGGCCAAACATCTTCACCTTGGCTTCATGTGTCAGAAGGAAATTGTTCCTGAAGTGTTGAGGTTTGCTCAGATGCAGCTATGCCAACTTCTACTTTTAGAGAAAATGAGCTTTCTCTTGGCAACTCTTCTAAAAAATTTTTTTTAAAAAAACAACTATATTTTTTCTAATGATACTGTTATGAAATTTAACATTTAATATGCCAACTGTGTAGAGTCTGAAATGTAGTTTTTTGCATTTTCTCTGAGCATTGCACGGTCTGACAGGGGGGTGAATTTGCTGGGACGTCCACGCCTGGGAAGACTGAAGACAGCTGTTTTGAATGATTTTTCACTAGTAAATATCCTCTCTCATTCTACAGTTATGGACTTTACATTTTTGGGAGATTTCTATATAATCCTTTCCAGATTGATAACCAGCATTGTGTTAACACACACCTGAATGCTCGAGAAGCAGCAAACTGTTAACATGTCTGCTTTTATACAGGGTCTCACTTAATCAAATCCTTTTGAGTATCAGCACCTGGTTGCTGGTTAACCTCCGAATTCCAGTAGAAGCAGTAAAAGTGAACTTCTGCTTCTGCATTTTGGTGTAGGTTTTCTTAAATACATAATTACACCATGTAATTTGTCATGTGTTGTTCATCTGAAGCTACATTAACTTAAAAAAAATGTTTGTCCTGATATGTAAAGGCTTATAATTACCTCCTTCTTTTTTTTTTTTTAAAACATAACTGTAAATATGGAAGTATGTGACCGGTTAAACTTGGATCTCAAGTTTTTTGAGAAAAGTTTTTGCTGTGGGTTAGTTGTTTACTGCATATGAGAAGATGCACAATGTTAGCCTGACAGCTTGAGGTAAAGCACTTAATTGCTCTCAGGTCAGGTGTTTAGCCTGAGCTAAATATGTCATGTTCTGTACCAGTATCACTTTTTATTGAGACATTGTCCACGCAGCTGCCAGCTGATCAATGATATCCCATCAATTTTATATAAGAACATATCAACACGTAGTAATTTGCACTTTTACTCGACTGACTCCAAATGTCATCTTGCTGTCAGAACTCCCCTCTCAAACGATTTTAAGTTGTTCTTAAAATTTTGTTGCTTGTCAAAAAGCCCCGTCGAAGAGGAGAGAGCCTTTCCTGAAAAACATCCAAGTCTAGTATTTCCAAGCTTGCATTTGCTACAAATTCCTTAAGTTATGTTTGGCATAAATGTCTGTAGCTGAACAAAGGCTCTTTTTGATCTTCATATTTTACATAGTCACGCGTGAAAGCAATGCCTTGCTAGAAGACATGAAGAATGAAATACGTATGAGATCTGTTCAGCATTGAGTAAGACAGACTTGAAACAATCAAAACTAATCCGTTATTTCTCTAGAGTTGAATTGAAGAAATGACTCTCCTAGCTATAAACCAAATAAGTGTTTCCATGTGGCGAACTGGATTGTAAAATCAGTTGTTTCCAGCTACAACCTAACATGCATGTATATATATTAGTATACACTTCTGAGTCATTCCTCAAAGGAAATAGCTTGAAGAATGGAGAAGGTTAAGTGTTAATGTGGCAACAGTTTGAAGCGATGTTTGCTGACAGCTGTGATGAATTGTTTCCAATGTGCTTGTGTTCCTTACCATACACACACGTTTTCTGCATCATCCCACAAGATAAGATCTGTTCATGCTTAACGGCCTGTATTGTCTCCAAAAACGGTGGTACGTATCATATTTTTTATTTGAGCTGCTCTTTATTGGTATGTTTGCTTTTTGAGGAACAGTGCATGCCATTTATTCAGTCCATAGTTACATTTACAGTATGATTCGATGCTTACACTTACCAGCTCTGTACCACAAAATGATAAACGGTAAAACAATATATGGAGGGGGCTCCATTCTTTAAAATCTACACATAACATTATTTCACATGCTACACATTGAAAGGTCACATATTTATCAACACATAAATAAGTGTAACGAGAGTCTATTTGTCACCTTCTCCCTTCCGTTATCTCATTTTATTGAACATTTTTAATTTAACACCAATTCTTCTTTTTTTCCCATTCTGAAGACGTGGTATTTTGTATTCCCACTGGAGTGCACTCTTGTGTCAGGATATAAAATATCCAGTCCTTCATAAAATTGATGAACAACAAGTTAATTGGCTGGTCTTCACTGGGTCCTGCTGTGCTTCATTACTATCCACAGTTAGTCTGCTTAAGAGCATTTTAGGGCCATATGTTGCCCTGAGTGACAGTTGGCTGCAGTCAACTAATTGTGTTAAACAAGTTCAGTTTTAGTTCCATCCAAGTAGAAGCAGCCTCATTTGTTTGGTCCTGGGTGGACTGAGCTGGCTGTGCGTGTGCAGTTGATTCTTACCGATGAGGCGTAGAGTTGCAGAGATCCTTATCTTTGTATTCATAAAGACACAAATGAAAAGGAGCAAAGGTTTGCTCGTCTATTCACTCACCGTTGGTAATGTATACATACATACGGGGCTACACATAAAAGTTTCAGGAGGTAGGACGGGTCCTGTGGAGGAAATAGCTGTATGCACAAAAAGAATACTGCAGTATTAATGTACAGATCAGACAGCTGACCCAAAAACACAACAATAAAATTATGTAATAAACTAAAAGAGAACTTGTAGTATCTGGTTAAAGTAATTACTGGATGGCAAACATGTTCGAATAATTATGTGCTTTAATGTAGATTTGATGGACTGTGTGCCTGCGCACACTCGTATGTGTGCTTGTTGCTACAGAGCTCTGTGCTCTTGTCGGCAATATGGGCGCAGATTTTGTCCTTTGTTGTTGTAACTGAGTCAGACTTTGAGCTCATGCACATAAAATGAACAATTAAGTCAATGATAGTCACAAAATGCATAGAAAGAAATGATAACAGGATGTGAAACTGGATAATGTAACTCCTTTATTCTGGAAGCAAATTTCTCAGCCTAATAAGCATATGGCAATATGGCCCGATATGCTGCGGATGACACAGCTAAGATGTGTGTGTTACAGCTCGTTTGTTCTCAGCTGGACTGGTTTGTGGGGGCTAAAGGGATGTCAGAATGTATTTCTACTTACATGATGTACTATGGATGTTTCTACTGTGATACTGGATGCTTCCAAATAGAGGGGGTTGTACATCTTTGTCTATCTTTTGTCTGTTTGTTGCCCTTTTGTCATCGACCTGATGGATTCCTGTTCTGGGTTGTTTTGTAAGCACACCATCCACCTCGCCAGCACAAGCTCAGCACAACCTGGGTTCACTGAAAAGAATGAAGAAAGACATATATGTGCATTTGTGTGAGTGAGAAGATTTTATTTTTCAGAGTATGACAGAAACACATTATATGATTTAGTGCAATGACATACTGAAAGCAGGGTATCATATAGAGCTTTTTTCATAGCATCACATTCATCTGAATGTTGGTGCTGCAGCATTGTCACTCCAGTCTGGATGCAAAGCATGATTTTTTTTTAAGTACTCAATTTATATATGATGAGGTTTGAGTCATGACTGTGCAGGCAATAACACCAGTGCTGACACAAACTCATCTGCAGCATTCTGTATTCATGTTCATGAAGCATAATGTAACAATAGCCTGAATAATAATTTACCTTCCATCACCACTGACATCTGTGGTAGCAGTGCCATTTGCAAATTGGATAGATGTTGTGGCTGTCCTGCTGTTCATTTCTTGAAGCATGACGTTTTGATGTGTTAGACCTGCTCTGCAGGTGGCAGGGGTGTGGCCGCACAGCAGCGTTACCTCTGTAAGCTGGTCTCTGGCTGAGGAAATTCAAGGTAAGATGGAAACTGGGGATAAGGATATACTGTAAAATGTATTGACACTATAATGTTTGCTGTCTTATACAAAACAGTCAGAAACTAAAAACTGGACTGGTACGTATGTGTATGGTGCATTTGTAGTCTTACTGACTTTAGGCTACAAGTCACATTTAACCATATATTCATACAAGGTTTTATTCTGTTGCTTTAAACACATTATCTACCTCACATCCGTGGCCATTTTTTATTTATTCTTTCTGTCATGGCCAAATTAGAAAAACAAATTAACCTAAAATGCATGTATTTGAACTGTGGTTAAGTTGAAATACCTGAAGGAAACGCACTCAGGTAAAGGGAAGATGCAAAGTCCACACAGAAACCAGACACCAGAAACCTTCTTGCTGTAAGTGCTAACCTTTTCACCACCATGCCAGCTAACTCAGCTTTATTGATTTTGTACTCTCCAAGAAACTGATTTTTTTATTCCTTACTTAAACCTGGCAGTGTGACTCAAATATTTGTCCCTCATCAGAGTTTGCCCGGGTGATTACACCCTCATTAGCCAACAGCGAATGAGGAGGAGGTTTCGCTGCAGTCTGGAAATGGTTCTAATGTTGTTCAGAGAATGTTGGATATTTTTTGAAGCAGCTGATTAAAGTCATGAAGAAAGGTCCTTTTTATTGTGCTGTGGTGTATCATGCTCCATGAAGTTTTCCAGATTGGTTACAACTGGGGATTTTAACATACAAATTAATGACAACTCTGACGTCTTTGCCAGAGCTTTTATCAGCATCACGAGTTACCAGCATGCTTATGGCCCCACGCATACCAGAGGACACAGACTGGAGCTTGTTTGTACTTTGAGTTTAAATGTTGTTTGGATTTGTTTTAGGAACATTTTTATTTCTGATCATCACTGTATTCTATTTAAAAAATATTTGTGGCTTTCTTCCCCACTCAGGTCTCAAATTTCAAATTGTTTTTCTGCTGATATTTTTTTATGCTTTCAATTTATTCTTATCCCCTAATAACAATGTTAATCCTTTAATATATGTTATATTAGTCATTGTCTTATCAGTTTAGATAAAGTATGTCCTGTTAAAAATGAGGACGTACTCTTCTCCTTGGATAATTTATTTATGGTTTAAGGTGTTCTCGTCAAAAAGTTGAACTTGTTTACCCATTCATTGCTTTCATTTAAATAATCTTTTAGTTTGTTTTAAAACTTCAGAAGAAATACAATGGCTGCTTGCTTTTCAAACCTAGTTTCAAAGACCAAAGGTAGTCCTAGGGTTTTATTTGACATTGTGATATTGTTACTCCTGCTCCACCTGCTGTCACAAATATTTCAAAAATCAATTATGAAAATGTTCATACTTTCTCTGCAGGAAAAAAAACAAAAAACAGAAATGTGAGAAATAATAATAATTCAGCATCTTCACTGTCTGTTCCTGCCCCAGCTGAGCCTGTTATTTGAAGATTTTTACCTATTTCTTTTCTTTATCTGTTGAAATTAATTGAGTTATTGACATCATCCTCCTGTTCTCTTGATATTTTACCTGCAACTCAAAAATGTTTCATTTACTAGTATTGGTTCCTATGTGCCTACTGTAATCGAACTTCAGTGATGGCCGATCAAGTCCCTGCTTATTTAGTCACATATTTTAAAAAAATATATTATTTTTTTAAAGCTTAATCTTTCTCTTCTTAGCACTTTTAAGACCAATCTCAAAATTGTTGTTCATTGCTCACCCACTGAGCCTAACCTCTGCCTTTGATACTGCTGAACCTCACATTATGCTCTATAGACTGGGATACTAGGTGGGTGTATCAGGTTCTACTTTGTAGTGGTTCTTTTCATATCTGTCTGGATGTCTTTGGTCTTCTTCCAGTTCTCTTATCCATGGTGTGCCACAAGGTTTGATTTTGGGGGCCTTTACCATTTCTGATATATATCAGCTCCCTCTTCAGAACATGGTGATGCATGCATTTTTAAGGATATTTCTTACCACTGCTGCACAGATGTTATTAAGCTGTATATTCTTTTTAAGCCCCATATGTTTCTACATTACAGATCTTGTACAGGTGTTGGATGGCTGACGGCCAACTTTTTCTCTAACATAATGAGGAGAAAATAGAAATCTTTGTTTGTGCCCCTGATAAATTTATGCATGGGCTAATAGAAACACTAGATTCACTTTCCACTTTTACAAGTGCTTTTAGTATCTTGTAGTAGTTTGTGATATTAATCTGGAAAACAGCTATAAAAGTACAAATGTAACTTTTACTTACTTTGAACAGCTTTACCTGCTGATACAGAAGGGGATATCTGCTGGCTCCTCCACCTGCTGTACATAGGGCATCGGCATCTCAGTAGATGGGTATAGGCTGACCTGAAGTCTCTGTTGAGGGCTCCGTAGAGGATTGGATTTAGGGCTGAGTTGGCATAGCCTAGCCACAGCACAATGGAATATTCTGGCACTGTGCCAGGGTCTGGATGCTCCTGTAAGCCCAGCACTGTGAATAGGATGAAATAAGGTAACCAGCACACCACAAAAGCGCCAATCACTGCTGCCAGTGTCACCGTGGCTTTGTGCTCCCGCAGTGCCACAACTGTAATGCTGGAAATCACAGTGGTGGTAGTGGAAGAATTGCTCCTGCAGTTGTAGCTGGTGATGCAAGTGGGGCGTTCACTGACAATGCGCTTGGCCTGTGCACGTGCAATGCGAAGTATTCTGAGGTAGGTCCAGCACATAGCCACCAGAGGCAGGTAGAAGGTGAGGAGAGAGTCAGTAAGCACATACGGTCTGTTCAGTTCAAAACGACATTTCCCCTCCGAAGCCCAAGGCCCGTGGTTCTGCACTGTCCCGTTAACGGTGTTCCATCCCATTTGGATGGGCAAGAAAGACACGGCCAGAGACACAGTCCAGACACTCGCCATGGCTACAGCAACTCTCCACGGTAACACCAGTGATGCATATCTCAGAGGCATGGTCACTGCCAGGTAGCGATCGACACTGATTGCCAGGAGGGTGAGGATGGAGGCAGTGCACAACATAACATCCATGGAGATATAGAAGTTGCAGAAGACTGCGCCAAGTGGCCACTCTTCATTTAGCTGTAGGAGAGCAGAGAAAGGGAGGACTAAGAGGCCGAGCAGCAGGTCTGTCACAGCCAGCGACAAAATGAAACAGTTAGTGAGGCAGCGGAGACGTCGAGAGGCACAGACAGCCAGGCACACAAGTACATTACCAGCGACAGTCAGGAGAATGAGAAGGATCAAGATGAAGGCCAGCATTACTTTGGACAACATTATTGCTGTTACTTCACTGGAGTCAATCAGACGACATCATGACCGCTGCTTTATGTGAACCATTGTCCTGTTTTTGTGTCAGATTTTAATCAGATGAAGGATGGTTGCTTCAAGGACTCTCATTGATTAAGTGCCACTTAAAATCTTGGCCACCCACATGTAATTCTTTTATCTCCAGCTCTCCCTGTATTTCCAATGTAGGTAGTAACTGATTGTTTCCTGTTGTTGAAAAACCTAAAGAACAGATAAGAACAGATTTTCCATACATACTAATGACAGTAAAAAAAAAAAAAAAAAAATCCGACTGGCTGTTGGTTGGTTGTTGAACGGCTTTATGTCTGCAAGGCTGATTAACAGTGGTTCATGGTTCATCTTTCTGTCTTCAGCACCATTTCATATGGATATAGTGACACCTAGTGGGAAAAGACAAAAAGTACAATTAATAAGCCATTATGCCGTACAGTCACAGACACACACTTCTACACTCACACGTCAAAAAGATGCGGCTTTCTTATAAATTGGTTGTAACTGTAATTTATGTTATGTAACTGCTAATATACTACTACTGTAATAACCCTTTAATGCCTGCAATATTAAAGCAAAGGCAGCTAGTCAAACAAATGGTAGATGTCATATTAGGACAAACTGGGTGACACTGATAAGATCCTGTCCTGTTTGAACTGAGGAGGTCATGTGAAGGAGCATTTAATTGCTTGTAAATTCAGATTTTGTTTGCCAGAGAGTTTGTTGTTTCTTCTTTGAAAACTTCAGTAGTGTGTCTTTAAAATGACACATATTAACCTGTTGAAATGTTATTTAAGGTTGAAATTAGTGCTACATATGCTACAGCACCAGCAATGGCTTCACTTTTGTGCAGCTTTAGATGGTTGCATGCATGTCTTACACCTAATGTTTTAAATGTATAATGCATGATGCTAGTTATTTCATTGTGAGCTTGCACATAATTAATTCATTACATGCATCATCATATTTTACATGTATGCCACTCTGTATTCTTTTATGCTTCCATTTTACAAACCTGTTTTCAAACAAACAGTCAATCTGAAAAATATCTTTCAGTTATCGGTAAATATTTAAATCAAGGGCGTCTCATACACAGCCTAATTGTTGATATGACTGGATATAAAAAGAGAACTAGAGTGTGTAAAAGATTCTGTAAAACAATATGTGAGCAAATTTTCTATCAATAGCAAGATATTATTAACATAATATATAATAATAACAACAAGAGCACTCAGAAAGTACAACTCCTCCACGAAGGGCAATTGCTAAAGTTTTATGTTTTTATTACAATATGATGACATCAGTCTGTTAAGGCATCATTGTGTCATGATAGGCATCATAGTGAAAAATAAAAAGTGTGTTGTACAACTCTCTTTTTGCCCTTTTATATGATATGTCACTCAATATGTTTTCTCAAATGTTTTTTCAAGGACAACATTGGCCTCGGGTGCTAAAAATGATGGTCAAGGTAAAATATTTAGCCAACCTAGGTACTCATTTCTCCTAGTATATTCCTGTGAAATTTGAAGACAATCCATAGATTTTTTTTTTATTTATTTTTTTTGCTAATATGAAGTTTTCACTGGTTTTCATTTGCTGTGCCCATGACCAACTTGATCCAAATTTTATCAAAATTAAATCAGCTCGAGATGTCATTTAAATCCACCATCACACAAAATTTGAAAATTATATTTTGAAAACTGTGGACAATAGACTGCCAACAACAGACAGACAGACAAACCAACAGAACCAATAATATGCTCCCTTCCTTCGAGGGAGGAATTTTAACAAAAAAAAAAAAAAAAAAAGAGAGAGAAAATTGAGCAATCTCCGAATGCTAGTGGCAAAGACCATGACTAAATGGCTGTGATGTTCAGGCCTTCAGGTGCCACTTCATCCATAATACACAATATTGAGGTGGAAATCACCGCAAGGGTTTAGGAGCACTTCTGAAAACTGCTTTTACTAAATCAAACTAAATTTTAAAGCAGAAAACCATGAAAAAAAAATCTTTTTTTAAAATTAAAAATGGATAGAAGTGAAGTCTTTCACTGTCTTGTGAGCAGAACAAGGAACGAGGTTCATATTCAGAAAGGAAAAGGAAAAGTTTGGAAAATTATTTGCTTATAGAAATGGCTGTCAGGGAGTTTTAGGATTACCTGAAATACCAAAACTTGTCAGCTATGGATATTTTTCCCTGCTTGGGTCAAATAGCCCTTGGACACCTGTTGGAGGAGTTTGTTAACTTTTGGAGGAAAGATCCACTCACAGGTTAGAACTCTACTCTGAAAGGCACTGGGAAAACCAGATCTAGGGCTCAAACATTTATTGTGAATATGATGCAACACCAGGTAAATGTCTCGGCACTGTGTGACAATGCACAGGCTTTGCTGAGGTCTAGCTTCCTATACCAGTTGTATTCTCACCTGGATGATTAGAAGAATCCAAGTTTAATGCACTTCTGCATTGGCTTTCCCTCTAAGTTATATCTTTTACAATCTATCTCAACCTGAGTCTGAGTCTATAGATGGTGACAAAAGGTAAAAGGCTGTTGCTAAAGATGTGATTTATTTCTCTACAGGACAGGTTGTTCGCTACTGCAGGGCCATCAGGAAGGAAGTGGAACTTCTTTTTCGAATGCTGTGGTTACGCCAGCCTTCTAAAACAAACATGGCAGCCCATACGGAAAAGAAATAGTAAAAACTTATATGTGATTACTCATGAAAGTGGCCACTTTCATGAGTAAATCATATAAGGCTTACATGATTTACTCATGAAAGTGGCCACTTTCTCATTACTTTCATACATTGTTTTAGTAAGTATCCAAAACATACAAGTTTCATTATATAATTTTTCAAGGGATCTTATATCTGTTTTCACTCTTATATGCTTTTCATACAAGTTTCACACAAGACAGATACAAACTTTATAAGATTTATATATATCTTTTCCATATGGGTAGCCTTCGTGAACTTTTCACATGGATTTAGATATTGCTTTGTAGTAGTCAAGCACAGTGCTTAAAAGGTCTTAAACACCATCATTTCTCTATATTTTGCTGGGAATATGGGTGATGAGTGCACTGATTTATTGAAACATGCAAACTTGAATAGAAATATGGTATAAGTACTGTATACGGTGACAAGTATAATCAAAAAGAGAGTGATTATTCTTCAGCACAGCCTGAACTCTCTTGTAATTTCTTCAAGTAGTCTTCAGGAATAGGTCTCCAGGCTTCTTGGTTGACATTCATATTCTCTTCTTTGGATGTTTCCTGCCTTTTGTTCCATTTTCTGGCAAGATGATCCCACACTGCTTTGATTTGAGGTCCAGGTTGGGCAGGTCAGTATTCCATTATGTGTTTTTCTATCAAGGTATCCTTTTATTGCATTGGTAGCATGGAGGGGATCATTATCATGCTGAAACATGAAGCTGCTGCTAATTAGACATTTTTCAGATAACAACAATTTGTAAGACCTGCAGGGACTGATTTTCAGTACATTTTTCCTCAGTGTCACACATTTCTACCTGTTTCCTTTCCCGTTTCCTCATGGCCACTGGAAGCTTATTGGCCTTACTAGCATGTGACCCACATATGCAAGTCTAATGCAGTGTCCTGATTTAAATGTGCCCAAAGGTTATTCACTGTGTCCTATCTTCATCTTATTCCCAGCTTTCCTGTCTTTGCCTGTCACAGTCTGGCGAGGGCAGACTGTATGAATTGATGAGAAGGACCCAAAACGCAGACTCCAAGGAACAGGGAACAAAACTTGAATGTTAACAAAAAGCGAGCCATTTAATGAGGCTGGTAAAAGGTACAAACAAAAGGCAAGGCAAACTGAAGCAAAATTAACACAAACCTAAACTGGGGAATCTAAACCACAATATGAAAAAACCTGGACATGAAACCTGGCGTAAAGAACATGGAGTGAACAACAGACGACCTGACAAGGAATGACTGAAGACACACGGACTAAATACACACAGGAGGATAATGAGGGAAACGGAAACACATGGGGAAACAGCTGACACACATGAACATAACGACGTCACAAGGGGAGAGTAAAACTAAAAACATTGAACATAGGAACACAGGACCCCTTCAAAATAAAACAGGAAACATAATGAGACGCAGACATGACAACCTGAACTTGACAACATAAGAAACAGACATGAAACACATGAAGGGCAAGGGAGACTTAACAGGGGTTGGAAGACACAAGAGGAAACTAATAACAAATGAAAAGAAAAAATAACGAACTTAACCATATACCATAAACATCAAAATAAACTAAAACTCAAAACACTGAGTCATAAGAACCAGGATCGTGACATTTGCCCCGCTGTCCTATCACAATAACAATAAAAATAAAAACATTTTAAAAATATATATCAAGAAATAGAATGGCATCTTCACAGTGCCCATTCTGATGAGGATTCAGCAAACAGTAGATGAATCAACTGAAGGACAAGATGCATCTCACAGATTCTGTATCAGGTCTTTTGCAGTATTTTCTGCATTTTTAAAAAAAAAAAGACATGACTTCAAATACTGTTCATCTGCTGAGGTAGTTTTAAAGCCATTCTTGTTTTGTTCTCCACATCTCACGTTTTCTCCAGTTTTTAAAGGTCACACTGCACACCATGCAGCGATATACCACCAGCTAACACATCTTCGGGAATGACGTAAAAATACTATTTTGGGGGGTCAAACTTGCCTTTTGTCATGGATTAATCTAAAGAACACTGAAAAAATGATGTGCTTTTGTACCAGGCTGCTAATAACAAAACACCTAAAGATACAATTTAGTTTAAAATTGGTTCTACTCATTGGTAAGTAGTCTGTAATGAATAGACCCAACGTTGGTTCATCCCTTGAGTTAGGTGTCTTTTTATGCTTAAATAATTCATCGGTCAGTGTTAAGGGGTCAAATAAACAAAACAACATAAAAGCTTTCCTCTGAAAATGGACAGGGACTGGACTGAGATGAGTGAATCAACAACTAATTGTCAAAGAAGAAATTTCGAATGACCTTCAGAAAGCTTGGAAAACAACTGTTCAAGACCACTTATCCAAAATTACAAGAAAATCCGTCTCCTTGGAAGTAAATTAGAAAGAAATGAAGGGGGGCGGGGGGCTTAAGACTTTTGCACAGTACTGTATGTAGTTTTCCATTAATAAATAACAACCTTGAATGACAAATTATTCAAAGCTTTACATCCAGACGTTAATGCTTTGTTTTCTACATAGACCTTGTTTACAGATTTACAGAGCGGTATTTGTACTCTGAGAACACTAATGACATGTCGGCTTACGCTTTTAATGTGTGCCTGGTGGAATGTGGAAAACCACTACTAGATAGGTAAGAGAGATTGTGTGTGGGCAATGTGTGTCTATTAAATGTGGCTGCGTCAGTAGGTGGTGGGTAATGTTTGCCTCTCTGTTTTCTAACCCTGTAATGGATAATGGGAGATTTGCCAGACTTGGTTCAGTGCCACTTGCTTATCACGTTAGATAAAGATGCTGAGACTCTGGGCCGATGGCTTCAAATCAAGACAGGAAGAAAGAAAATTACACGACATAACGAAAAGAAATGTTTTAATTAAATCTGGTTTCACAGAAACCAGCACCAAATCTGTAATCTTTGAACTCTTCTAATCTGCACATTTCTATGACTTACTCAGCACTGAGCTACATCCAGAGCAGGGGTAGGCAACTCCAGGCCTCGAGTGCCGGTGTCCTGCAGGTTTTAGATGTCCTTGATCCAACACAGCTGATTTAAATGGCTAAATTACCTCCTCGACATGTCTTGAAGTTCTCCAGAGGCCTGGTAATGAACTAATTATTTGATTCAGGTGTGTTGACCCAGGGTGAGATCTAAAACCTGCAGGATACCGGCACTCGGGGCCTGGAGTTGCCTACCCCTGATCCAGAGCAAACACAGATAACAGAGCCACTAATGCATGAAGTGCATTTCCTAAATGCACGAGCCTTTATGTCTCACAGAACAACAGACAGACCCCAAATTTCACCTATTTACATCATCAAAATGTGCCACTCACTTTGTCTCTCATGCACATTTTCTTGCAGAGAGCTAGAAATAGATTTGGCTTGCTTTCAACACAGGCCTTACAGGCCTTACAGTCATTTTTTTTAAACAAGGGCAACTTTATCACAATCTTGGGCATACCATACAGAAAATCTATATATACGCTATGTATGCGTGTGCTTTTCTTACTTGCTCTGAGCTCAGTGCATTAGTTCAACTTCCCATGTCACAGTGCATGTGTGAGAACTTAACTATGCTTGCTTCCTGTATTTATCTTTGCATAAACATTTGTTTTAATTTTAAAAATTATATTATTATACAACCTTGACCAGTCACTTATAGTAAACACATAATTTATTTAGCACAAGATGCAAAAGACCCACGTACATTTGTCTTTCATCAGTATAAAGTCACCAATAGTCTGTGTAGATAGTAAAAAATAAAGTCAGTCAGTGTCATTCACCTAATGCTGGGAAACAGAATGTGGTGATGTTTAAAAATGAAAGAAAAAAAAAGATTTAAAAAAAAATCCCTCATTTAGACACTTTATTACTGACCATCTGTTTTCTTTCACAAACCACTCATTAGTTGTCCCTAATGGAAAGCAATGGTTAGTGCTACTGCAGCTGTATGCAGTATATAATAACACACATTCATGCATGCACATGTAGGTCTGCACTGACACACTAACATGACCCAAAACATATGTCTTGGTAATGGATTTTGAGGACCGTAATGGATTGTAATGACTGCTGAGTATTTTGTTTTCCACGGGATATAAAAGGCTGCACTATCCTCAGAAGTTTCTTGCGAAACAACAGTTTAAAAAAAAATGTTTTCAGGTGTTGAGGAAAAGGGTCGCATGGGTTTGTGGATATGAAAACAGCACTTTAAGAGTTCATCCTGTGTTTAATAAGGTGACGTCCAGTATTTTGAGGACTTAAGAGAGATGAAATATAAAGTGATTAACTGTTAATTGCAGCAATATTTTCCTGTCTTTGTCTTCTCAATGTAGGGAGATATAAATGAGCTGAAGAGGCTTCATCCTGTCTCACCCAGATCTTTCTTTACTCAGCAAGCTTGTGAAAAGAGTCCAATTTGGGTATAAGGATGAAAGGCAGGCAGAAAAGTACTTAGAACAGTGGCTCTTTACCAGACATGGTCTAAGCTCTGGGATGAGTAATGGAGTTATTTATCTCTCAGCTGGGACTCTCTGCCTAAATTGTGATATTCTCCAAATACCAAGTGTTCATCCTCTGACCTCTTTTTTTTTTTTTGCTCGCCAGATGCGTCTTTTTAGAAATAAACTAATAATAAATGGATGCTCCTCATCATCCCAATAGGTAATCAAAGTAATCACATCTATTGTGATAAATGCAATGTAATGTCTTTTGAATATGTTTAGATTGATCTACCCTCTCAACTGACTCCAAAAGATAATTTCACCCCCTGCTGAATTGCAAGGGGTGAAATTGCCTTTTCAGACTGGTTGCTACCGACTAGTCATGGATCCAAGGAATAACTCAGCTATACATTCATTTATGTTTCAGGAAGTGTGGCAATGGCCTGAGATTGTGCGCTGAATCAAATCTCTTGTTTTGCTATGAATTCATGCATTTTTGAGTAACATATTTATTTGATTATGATTGGACAGCAGCTAAGTGGTTAAATTATTCAACGGCAAAAAGAAGATTAGACTGTACGGCAGCTGGTGCGATTCTGAAAACGTAATTTTTTTTTCAACTATCATCAGATCAATAAACATTTGTCTAGTGCTAAAGAAGACTAGTGATGTTGAAAGTAACTCGTGGATCATGTGCATATATCGTCCATTAGAGAAACATAATACAATCAGGAATACAAATCTTTAATTCGTCTTAATACAGTTTAATTGGGTATCAAGTACTTGGCTCACTGACTTCCTCTGTTTTTGCAAAGCAATCTGTGGCTGTCTGCTTTGTTGTGAATGTGCGTGCATGTTTGTCTGTGTGTATGTGTTCACATTTGTCTTCCTGCTTGCCTTTGTTTCTGTCCTTTGGTCTGGGGTGCTTGGTAGGCTAGCTGTTGTGTTTTCTAACCAGTGAAGGAAAGCTGTGGAATCCTGATGAAGCATGGAAATGAAACACACTGCGACAGACACGACTGCAGACAGACAGGGGATCAGACACATAAAATATGCATAGACACTAACAGCATGCTTTGCTGTGGTACACGCACGCACACACACACACACACACACACACACACACACACACACACACACACACACACACACAAACACAAATGCAAGTTGGGTCACATGGGGTGATTGATTGCACTCAATATGTCATGCTTGACCTTGCCAGATCACATCTGTCATGTTATCATTGCAGCCATATAGAGTCCTTTACAGAAATAATGTTGTGTAATGTGGGTTAGACACACACAGACTTAAAAAAAAAAAAAAAAAAAGACCAAATCTGCACACAACTGTATCAGCTGGGATACAGCTGATACAGTTCATACAGTTACCAGCAGCACATTTGAAAGGGAACTTCTGAACTGCTGAACAGCAAATAAGATGCAGTGACCATGTCATGACACTAAACCACATCCTCTTGCTATTCTTGTAACCGTTTCTCATTCTTTGCTCACTTAGGTGTAACATCCAGTTTGAGCTGTGTATGTGGCGACCTTTATTTGAATAACTGCACACTTTAATTTTATATAGGCCAGCTTATGTCAGAGTTTGTACATCTTGCTTTAAATGTATGATATTGCATGTTTCTCAGAGAAACAGCAATGGTGTTTTAAAACAAAGTGGGTATCATTAGACGTGACTGCACAATGGCTGAAAGAGCATAGCTAGTCCTTCCTTAACTCCATAAAAATCAATGAAACCAGTGCAACAGTTAAAAGCCAGATTGTCTCAGTAATCTCTTATATACAAAGTGATTTACAACAAAATAATATTATTAGATATAGCCAATATTAAATGCCTATAAATACCAAATGTAACCTTCTGGAAATCACTAATTTGAAAAAATAGAATCAGGAATTTAATTATTTTGATTTTTATCAGATTTTATTTCCCAATACTCCTACAGTTTAAGGGATAAAATCATTATATTTTGTTTATCAGCAACTCCAGGAAGACTTTATGGATAATAGGACAATAGGACAATGCATAGTAATGTACATAGTAATGTACATGCTAACAAGTACATGCTAATATGTAACGCAGACATATTTGTAATGTCTTGTTATGTCACAGACCTTCAAAGTGTAAAAGAGAAATTATCACACAAAGAATAATCTCACTTCCTCATATTCAGAACTGATTACATGACCTCTTTGTATATTTGTCTTTGTGCCTAGTTCACATGTTCACATCAGGCTCAGAAGTGGCCCAGCTGAATTCTACACAGCTGCAAACCTCTGACATCTGACAGTTTCTATTCATGACCACGTCACTGCCCACATACGTACTGCTTCTATACTTTTTTTTTCCTCCTCATCTTTGCATTTAAATGCAATAAACTATAAAGAAAATCTGATATCAGACTATAAAAAGAGACTTAAATTGAATTTGCACTGACTGTGCTGTCAATTAAATACGGTTTCATCACCTATTTGACCAATCTTAAATGAATTTAACTTTTTTATTTCTATTAATTAGCATTCTTGCTTGGCTGCTGAAAAGCACTCAAATAACACAGTGCAGATCAAATATTAACTCAAGCTTGATTATGCTGCCTGGCTACAGCATTCGCCGTGTTTTCACACGTAGCTCATTTAAATTTGAAGACATATTAAACAGCAAGTATAAATTAGGAAACTATCACTCACCTCAGCGCTTCTTCTCCTCGTCTGTGATGACTGCCCTCGTTACACTGCTCTGCTCCCAGAGCGAACCACAGTCTTGCTCGTGAAGTGTGTGCATTTGTGTGCGTAACGAGTGTGTAAGTGTGTGTGGGAAAGAGAAGAGAGAAAGAGGAAGGGAGTAGCAAGTCCTCGTACAGCTCCATTCCTCTCTCTCTCTCTTTTCCCTCTGCTCTCTGTGCGTCTCCTATTGTTGTCGGCTCAACTCCTCAGGGTAATTTGCTTTTGAAATTATTTTAATGACACTGCCATTCTCTTGTCACATCTTATAAATTGTATGTGCCATATGCCAGAACAAAGAAGATTCTCCTCAACAGTTTGATCCAGACTGGCCGATATTACCTGAATAAATTAGGCAACCTGTTGTATTCAGCCTTAATGGAATGCCCAATAAGTCCAGTATGGGTTGAGAGACTCATACAGGAAGGCATGGTATTTGCGCTTGTGTCGTTTCTTGCCTTAATATTTCTTACTGATCTAAATTCTTCTGCTTTATAAACTTTCTCTGAGAATTGGAACCAGATGGGCTGGAGTGATATCAGCAGAGATGGGCAGTAACGCGTTACTTGTAATGCGTTACTGTAATCTGATTACTTTTTTCAAGTAACGAGTAAAGTAAGGGATTACTATTGCAAAAAGGTAATTAGATTACCGTTACTTTCCCGTAGGAACGCTGCGTTACTGCGTTACTAAAACCGTGATTTTTTGCGAGAATGTCTCATGACAGTGACATACGAATGTGCGCGAGAGAGTGATGCAGTGTGCAGCGTTTAAAGCGTGGAAGTACTGACCTTACTTTGAGTTTGATTCCATAAAAAGTGACAAAAACATTAGCGTCCATCGTGCGTGGGAAGAAAACTTCTTTTTACAGCGAAAAAACCCCTAAACTTCCAAGCAAGCACCGAGTGCGCAACGACGTAATGGGAAATTCACAGAGAAACTCGCGGATTCTTCAACTGACCGCGGCACACCTGCACCAGGGTAAACCTCCGCCTACCCAGTCCTGCTTTACAGGTGAAAATAGAGCAACAGGACCGCTGAGTCTTTGACTTTATTTATTTTCTGCTGTGTTTTACTTGCATCTATTTGAAAGAGTGAGTGTAAACACAAAAAATATTTTATTTTATGTGCTGGAATGTGTAGAAAATAGGTTTAAATGTTAAACAATTTTTCAGTCAGAGAATGTTGCATATAATTAAATTTTTGCTTGATGCATAAAGTTAAAAGATTAAAACTAATAAAACAAGTTAAAAAAGAGACTTTTCCATTTGATTACATTTTGTATGATGGATTATGTAGAAAAAGTAGAATTGGGCTGAAAGATCTATCGCTTTATCACCTCTTCAGGTTGTAAATCGTGTTTTTAAAAAGTAACTAAGTAACTAAGTAATTAATTACTTTTGAAAATAAGTAATCAGTAAAGTAACGGGATTACTTTTTTGGGGAAGTAATCAGTAATTAGTTACTGATTACTTTTTTCAAGTAACTTGACCAACACTGGATATCAGTGACCCATTGGGTCAGAGAGATTTCTAAATCAATCTTCCTATTTCTGGCGCAGCTTTTTAGTCAGCCTTTGTGCCTATTTTTCACATGCTTTGGCTTCTTGTGTGGCTTAGATCTCTTTTCCAATGCTAATTTATCTTCCAAACTTCAGTCTGAACAATCAAAAGTCATTGTCACTTCTCTTTTCATACTGTGTTCCTTTTTTTGACTCCCCGTCTCAGTGCACGTGGCCTAGCTCGTATCATAGCTGGGACAGAATTCAGTCTCCCTTTGTCTCGTTTTGTGCTTTCTCTTCCTGTTAGAGAGGCTCCCTCTGCCTGCTGCTTCTTTTTATTCCTTCAGCTGTACATCAGTTAATCTCTGTTGCATCTCTTTTTCATTCCATGCTATGCACCTTTAAGCCCTACCTTATTCTCCTCCTCCTTGAGTTCCAGTTTATTTCCACTACAAAACTATGAGATAACATATCTTTTGTCATCCATTATCTCTCTCTCCTTCTCACTTCGTATATCTATTTTTCTCTCATTTCCCTTTTTATTGTACACAAATGTTGTCAGTCATTTCTAGGTGCCAATTCCTAATATTTCACCTTTTTTCCGTGTTATATCAATAGCATGTCTCAGTCTCACACCATGTTTCCATAACAACAAGATTTCTAGAGGACCTTCTGGTATTTTGTAGATGGTGGCGAGTGCCTGACTGGCATTCCTAACTTGGAGTCAGTTCTGAGTTAGGACTACCAATGGCTCTGTTTGTGATGCATATTAAAAATAAGGCTGTGGATGGATGCCTTTTAGCTCCAGTGCTTTTACAGCAATTTAGAGAAATAAAATAATAAAATAAACTATTTAAGCTGGCAGAAAGTATGCGAAAGGTAGTTGGCAGTGAAACCCCATACACTCATTGGCTACTTTATTTGGTGCACCTGTGCAATTCCTCGCTGTCGCAAATATCTAATCATGTAGCAACAATTTTAGGGATTTAGACATGGTCAGGATGACCTACTGAAGTTCAGAGCACGAGAATGAGAAAGAAAAGTGATTAAAGTGACACTGAACTTCGGATGGCTGCTGGTTTCTGAAATATCAGACTATCCAGATGAGGTGAAATAACAGATCTGCAGATGTACTAGGAATTTACCACACAACCAACACTAGGGTTTATAGGGTTTGCAGATAATGACCTAAAAAGAGAAAATATCCAGTGAGCTGCAGTTTTCTGGATTTAAATGCCATGTTGACATCGGACAAGAATGGCCGGACTACTCAAGCTGATTTGGTGTAGCAGTGGAACGTGGAGAACATAATTACTTAATAAGTTACAGTTAGTTTTGTGAAACTGTGATAAGATGACCCTGCAAGTACTGAAGCAGAAGCAAGAAGAGCCTTGATGTCCTCAAAGGCTTTTTGACAGTGATCTGACCACTAGAACTTAACTTTGGGAGTTACATTAGTTAGAGGAACCACAGAAGAGAATTTTTTAAAAACTCATGGTAAAACTCCATTCCAAGAAATCACTGACATTGTCTCTTAGTAGTGGTAGGAAGGAACTCAAGAGCCTCCACTTTGGCTCTGAAGGGATGTGCGTTCTCTTGTTCAACCACCTTAACCAAATAGGTGGCCTTAGAAAACTCACATTTGGCAAGACTCATTCTAACATTTGCCTTAATTAGATGAACAAAGCCTGGATGCACCTAAGATGATCTTGACAGGTGTTGCTATATAAAACTACATCATATCAATACAGCACACCCTTCCAAACCAGAAACGATGCAGTTCGTCTGGCACTGGAATGTGGCAGGAGCATTTCTCAACCCAAATGGCATAACTGTAACTGAAAATAATTCAGCTGGTGTGATAAAGGATGCAATTTCTCTAGCATGTGGTGTCAAAGTGGATGGGAACATCGAACAACAACGCAGTGTAATAATTGAGCATAGCCCATCCTTTCTAGATTATTCTAGAAGGGAAGGGCTATGCTATTCTATATGTCCTAACATTAAAATCAAGATTATTCAAAGACACTTAAGACAACCCTGTTCGAAACCTTTAGATTTCTCTAAGACCTCTCCAACTACTCCCAACTGGATCCAAGCAGTTCCCTGGAGTAGAAATGATGTAGTTCAGTTCTACGAACTGGTGAAAATAGTAGGAGCACACATTTCCTTGTAAAGGCGAATCAACAAGAGGCAAAGGGTCAACACTTGGTCCCCTAGGCCAGGGGTTAGCAACCTTTAGCACCCAAAGAGCCATTTGGACCCGGTTTCCACGCAAAAGAAAACACTGGGAGCCGCAAATACTTTTTGACATCTAAAATGAAGATAACACTGTATATATTGTTTTTTACTTTTATGCTTTGTGTGAACAACTAAGGTGTGTTGCTTATGAAATCCATGAAGTGCTACAGAGAAAATTACATTTTATTTATGTAATTAACACATTTTGAACTCTTAAAGAAATATAACAAAAGGAAAGACACCCAGCTGAACTAAAATGATCCATGTAGCAAACAAAAACTGTTGGAGCCGCCACCTTATATCGCCTTTGGGCTTTTGGAGCTTGACCTGACTTTTAAAAAATAATTGGAAAAAAAGCACTATGCTGCTAAAAATGAAAAATAGATATTTGCAAATTCTGCCTAAATATGTATTTTACCTGTTAATGTGTGTGGCGGGGCGTGGTCTGCAGCGCGCTGCAGGGGAGGCGGACGCACCTGAGCGGCACCCGCAATCGCACCTCGCCGCCTTAACGTCTGTGCTTCTATGCTGTTGTGTTGGTTGTGTCGGGCTGTGGCTTTAACACCGGCTGTATGCGTACAGCAACCGTGTGTGAAACGTGATGTCACGGGGGTGGGCGTGGAAAGGATTTTGGAAAGGATAATATTGGCATTATTGCAGCAAACCAGCCAATAAATGGATGAAACACATCGTGACTGGGTTCCAGCGCTACACAAGGGACCTGCTTCAAACATACCACCATGCCAATCAGATTACTTCTTCCATGTGAGGGTGAAGAGGTGACCCTCCTGGATAAGATGGTGAAGGTTTGCTGCGTTTGGTGAACAGTGTGATAATAAAACCAGAGAAGAATGAAACCTGCTCCTGTTAAATATTCTTAAGTCTTGTGCTGTATAAATAGCGGTATTTTTTCAAAAGATACAGTAAATAAAGTAATGTTAGAAATGGGTGATATCATGTAAACACCGTCATGATTTTGTGTAAACATTTTGTCATTTGTAAACTATAAATGACTTGGATTCTACACTGTAACTGATGTGATGTTCTACAAAGTGGTTTTAATTTAAAAAAAAAAGAGGCAAAAATTTGTTTGTTTCTTTATTCAACTTTTGAACAGTGGTACTCAGTCAGTACATATTCAGTAAATGCAAATTATTTACATGGCAGTGCACTACAGGCATAAATCTAGACCCCTAGATAAAACATTATGGGTCATCCCGCAACCCACAGCTTTACTGTGTTCCAGCAAAGTATCCAATAGCAGTGACAACTCCTCCACAGTAGCAGGTGGAATTTTTCTTCTTTGAGGATGGCTCCTTTTACCATTCTTTTATGACTGGTCTGTGTTTCTGCTTCGGACTGAAGGTCAGACGTATCATAGTGTTCACGTAGATATCTCTGGAGACTGCGTTCTGCTTCGTGAAATGTGTCTGGAAGTACAAACACAATGTATGGCCAGACATAAATTAGGACACCAAAAACTTGTTATTGTTACATTTATACAACACCAATCCAGATGATACCCACCATGGCTTATGAGAAGCCGGACTGGTGCATAGGTGAGCCATGTTGCACCAGGATGAACTCTCCTCTTTACTGCGTCGTAGATCCTGAATGTGTCTCGCAGAGGATATGGAGGCCATGACAATTTCTCCCCATTTATCCATGAACTAGGGACTATTTCTGTACCACCAGTGCTGAACTGCACAATGCACCTCTTTCATTTTTACCTTTTTTTCAATTTGGAGGTTTTTTTTGCCCCGTCTAGGATAAACAGGAAACAGATAATTACAATATATTTCATAGTCACTACAAAACTTGATCTATTGACTGAACTAAATAATAAATAATAGCTTAAAGCTTATAATAATAGCTTATAGCTTTGGGATGCCGTTGGTTTTTAAATGTGCTCTATAAATAAAGATTGTTGTTGTTGTTGTTGTATATAGGCAACTCTGTTTTCCTCGTCCACACGTAAATGCTAAAACTGAGTTTTCGAAAATATCCACCCTGGCAGGCGTCTTTAAAAATCTCAGTTTTCAGTTAACGAAAACGCAGTTTACGTGTGGACAAAAGGTGCAAATGCAAGGTAGGTGAGTGTGCAACGTAAAGGTAGGTGAGCGTGCAACGTAAAGTTTGAATTGAGTGCGAATTGAAGCGGGTGCTCTCCAATCATTAAAAGTAACAAAGTCATTGAACACATTTATACAGTTACCTTTACGTTTATCAATCATATATCACAGATTTACAATTTTTTGTAGTACTATGCTAAAAAGCAACTACAGAGCGAAAGTCTGGGTCAAGCGCCGAGGCGACGGCAAGAACAAAGGAACCCTCAAAGCGTTAGGCTAGCTTTGTAAGGGAATATAACGGAAAAGTATAAAACGAAAATGTTTTCTTTGTTGATAGACTTTGTTCGCAGTGCAATTTATTTGTTGTTTTATTTGTTGCCGGATTGTAAGATGAAAGTAGACACAATTTCGGGCTCCCATTTTGTCCGAAACTGTACATTAACGAGTTTTTTACTGTTATTCAAATGCAACAGTAGAAATAACGAATAGAAGAAAATTCATTCATTCTTACCTTATACTAATCGTGGTGCAGGCCAGTGCAGTGCATGAACTGATGCTTTCTCCGGTCAACTCTGCTGAAAGTAAATCTAATGTCCCGCTCAACTGTACAAGACAATGGTTACCTGAAGGGATGTACCACTGTGAGAAGGGTGCTGTGGAATAGTCCAAGTGATCGCTGCTTTAATTTCCCGGTCAACTATACATAAATTGCACGTCGAAATGATTTTTTTTAAAGCTGATGAACTAGACCAAGGTCACTGATAACAAAAAAACAATAAATCTACTTTCTCCCGTACTTTATACCCGCTCAGTTGCAATGCAATTTAACGCTCAACTACAAATCGATGGCTTTTTGATGGTGACCGGCGCCGAATGATGGTCAATTATAAATAGACGTTTTCTCAACGTTGTTGTTGTCACTTGGTCGACTACAAATAGATCAAATATCAATGACAAAAAAACAACGGTAAATCAACATCATTTCAACGTCCCTATAGTACGACCGTCGGTTTACCACAGTATTTCAATGTTGTTACAACAGTGGCATTTCAACCCTGACCATAACCACGGATCGGATGAAAAATCAACATCAATTCAATGTCGTCTTGCTATCTGGGCAGATATGTAGACTAGTTTTTAAATCCAGTAGGACCAGAAGACCCCTGTCCTGCTGTAACACTCCTTAAACATCCATCCATCCATCCATCCATCTTCTTCCGCTTTATCCGGGGCCAGGTCGCAGGGGCAGCAGCCTAAGCAGAGAAGCCCAGACCTCCCTCTCCCCAGCCACCTCCTCCAGCTTATCCAGAGGAACACCAAGGCATTGCCAGGCCAGCCGAGAGACATAATCTCTCCAGCGTGTCCTGGGTCTGCCCCGGGGCCTCCTACCCGTGGGGCATGCCCGGAACACCTGACCCAGGAGGCGCCCAGGAGGCATCCTTGTCAGATGCCCGAACCACCTCCTCTACATCTCTAAGGGAGAGGCCAGCCACCCTTCGGAGGAAGCTCATTTCCGCCGCTTGTATCCGCGAACTCGTTCTTTCGGTCACTACCCACAGCTCGTAGCCATAGGTGAGGGTAGGGACGTAGATCGACCGGTATATTGAGAGCTTTGCTTTTAGACTCAGCTCTCTCTTCACTACGACGGACCAGTGCAGCGTCCGCATCACTGCGGCCGTAGCACCAATCCATCTGTCGATCTCCGGCTCCCTTCTCCCATCACTCGCGAACAAGACCCCGAGATACTTGAACTCCTCCACTTGGGGCAGGAACTCATCCCCGACCCGGAGTGGGCCCATCTCTGGAGCCAGGCCCGGGGAGGGTGCCTGAGGGCGAGCGTCTGGTGGCCGGGCCTTAGTCCATGGGGCCCGGCTGGGCACAGCCCGAAAATGGAACATGGGCCCATCCGCCCCCAGCCCCACCACCCGCAGGAGGCGCCGAAGAGGACGGGTGCATTGTGTGCCGGGTGGCAGCCAGGAGCGGAGACCCTGGCGGACTGATCCTCGGCTACCAAGACTGGCACTCCTCAAACATTGTGACCAAAACCCAAGTCATTTGGACTAAAGCCAGTGCTAGACTGAGCTACTTCTCTGTTCAAAAGTCAAGTCACCAAAACTTAAAGTAGAACTTACTCAAGCTATTCTTATTTCTGTTAATGAAGAGACAATAATGATTTGGGGCATCAAAAACACTCTGGCAGCCTCTGAGTTAGTTGCACTGGCGACCCCATCACGCCTTATTCAGTAACCATATCATCATGCTTTGAAACACTAGACTGTTTCAACTAATAGTTTTGTTACACCAACTCAGCTGTTAAAGCAGTCAGTAAAGCATCCTTAAAAGCCTGTCTGTAAAGATTAAAACGTACAACAATCTTCAACACTGATCTCTTTTACATTTATTCAAAATCGCCTCACTTAGATAATCCACAGACTCTGCTACTGTAGCCATCATTTCAACCTGAAAAAAAGCTACTAGCACTGACCTTGCTACTAGTTATTTGCTACCACAGTACAAAACAGGACACACCACTCAATAATGGCAAGCTGAAACATCCCCCCACCCAGCTAACTGCCTCTCAACCCTAGTCTTCGTCCCATGACATATACTTAAAACACAAAACCCACTTGCGTCATTTAAGTTCCAACTATGCTGTTGTTCACCTAGACAGGAAAGTGACACAAGGTCTTAATCCGGTTCTGCACAAAATAACATAAAAGAGCAAGCCAACTAGCCCACAAGTAGACCGAGTTGCTTATCCCTGCAGGGAAAGTTAATCTAGAGAAACCCCTCTACTATCGATACATCCCAAAATAACCCGACAGCAAGTCAACCATGCAGCCCAAGCAACAACTGCCTCACACAAGGGCATTCTACAGAACACGTCAAATTTACCATTACTCCAATAACAGACCCAGGCCAAATAGAAACAAAAGCAACCACCAACAGGTGGTGATCTCCCTCCAAACCTGCCTGCAACTTAGTCCTTAGTAGTTGGTATTAGCACCCACTTTGTTATAAGGGACTCTAGCGTGCGACAAAAGAGGGATTCTATACAAGTAGGATATGCATTACCTATTTTATTTACAGGAGATGGAAACAAAAAGAAGAGTAAATTAGTGCTGCAATATATGCTTTGTTGGGTGACTATAGGAGCTGAAGTGCGTCAGTCAGAGCGCCTCCTTACCATGTGAGGACAGAGAAAGAAACAAGGTTGGCTCTTCATATACACTGAGTCACAAACAGCCCTTGATGACAGCTAGCTGGCAAGAATTCATATTTTCCACCCATGAGTCACATGACCCAACAAATCAGACTAAGGGTCATGTGCTGTAAATGGCACTTGCTGAGCACTGCATACCTTTGAAAATAGTTTCTCATCTTCCTCTTCTGTACTCATTCTTTCTCCATCTCTCAGGCTTGCACATTGTTTGTTTGCTCACCCAAGGAAATACTTTTAGCTAGCTGACACACTTTATGTCAAACTAAACAGAAACGTTTTTGTGTATTTGATTTGGATTTGTTGAGCTACTTGGAAAGAATTTGAAATTGCATTTGAAACCTCCTACTTTAAAAACAATTACTTTTTATGCTCACTGTCTTCTTTAGTGATGAAACATCATCACATGTGCACCTTGAACGCATCACAGGGATGAGAAGAAAATAGGCATGTTTTGAGAGTAAATAACAACCTGTGGGATGTCTTTATTTTCCTACTACTGAGCAAGTATATGCATGCCATCATATATTATCTAAGAGTAATATTAACAAAGAGTTCACTGTACTCAAATGGCCTCCATAGTCATTAGATCAGTCCAATAGGGCAGCTTTGAGATTTGCATTATGCAGATTTTCCTCATGGAAAAAGGTCTGCAGTAACTGTGTGATGCTATCGTGTCAATATGGGTCAAAATGTCTGAGGAAAATTTCCAGCACATTGTTGAATCTATAGAGCCATAACGAAGCCAAAACTACTAGCAAGGTATAACTAATAAAGTGACCAGCGTGTGTAGTGTCTAGTCTATGTCAACACTATGTTCAGAAAACAATATATACTGATCAGCCAATCAATCAGCCAAATCTTTATTTCGAACATGTAAGTAACAAGTGTTAATACATACAAAAACAAATAAACACAAAATAGCTGGAAGCCTTTCTACTCACAAGGAAAACCAAAAACCAAAAAGCTGACCATTTCCCGTTCAAAAAGGAGCAAGAGGAAGCAAATACTTCTTACTGATAAGATATAAGTAAATATTTGAAAAAACCAAACAAACAAACCATTTAAGAGCTCTAGCCCCCTCTTCTGGATTTTCTTTTTGACCCATCCATACAGGGGTTTTTTTTTCATGTGATTTCGCTTTTATTCTTATAAATAACAGTTTTTGATATACTGCAAATGTTAACTTAGCTGGCTACTCCAATGCACCCAATTTATCTATGTGTTTAACAGCTGAGGAGCTGTGGTAAATATGCATGAACGCCTTGCTGTGAAACTCTGCCATGTTATTATGATAAACCGCTACCAGGAATTTAGATTTACTTGTGATTGTGTTTTGTAAGGATGTCCTGATTTGCAACTTCAAATGATGTTGAGAGTCAAGGCGTGGTACAAATGATCTCACCTACATTATAACACAGACTATATAAAATGTATACTTCAGGTCCTGAGAAGTGAAGCAAATGCAGAAGTGCCTCAAACCCGCATTGTTTTCTAAGGTTACCAGCAGGTGACTCTTATGACTTAAGGTTAGGTGCTGTGGTCTATAAACCTCTGTGAACACTTTTACAGAGGTATACGGTGACTTAAATGACCATGATTTGAAATGTAAAAATCAAAAACTTAAAAAAATGGGTGGCCTATAAAGGGACATGTGATAAGTATGTTAAAGTCACACTGCAAAAAACATTAATTTGGTAAATCCTGGTCCCCACTAGAGTCAAACAGGATGATATATTGACAAGCAGCCTATGAGTACCGGGTGATTTCTTGGTTAGTTCAATTCTTGCCACATTCAGTTTCATTAAGTTTCAAATTACCAAGTTGGTAAGGGCAAAAACTTTACACTTGAAGCTTCTCAACACAACGCCCCAATGGACAAAGCAAGAGTAGCTCTACCTTTCATTTACAGTCTATGGATTATACACCATGGCTATCACTTGTGAAGTACCCAAAATCCCTTTATGTCCTCACTTTAGTAAAGAATACTATTTCATTTTCAAGGATCATTTCAGACATGGCTAATTTTAAATGTGCGGCGTGAGAAAGCCTCTAAAATCACCATCATAACAAAAGTAAACAGTGATATGCTGATGATAGATCAGTTTTTGATGTGTCTGTAAGGTTTTGACAGCATCATTGGTTGAGGCTGTCAAAACCTGACAGCCATAGCCTTATTGGTTGAGACCCAACCTGCCAATCGGCCTTTTATATTGTGAGCTACATTGGCTGTCAAAAAAGTAATACTCACATAGAGTATTTTGATTGGTCCTTTGTCTTGTGAAGATGTCCAGAAGAAACTAATCCGTGAGTCATCCATATTTCCCCTAATAGGGACTATAACAGAAGAAAAGCTGTAAGGATAATCATCAACCAGTTGAAAATGGTTTGAAGTTTGAGTTTATATTTACAGGGTACTTTTTTTTTTTTTTAAAGGGTGGGGGGTGATTGCTTTGGGAGTGTCATACTGATGATGAAGTTCATAAAGACTTGAGGATGATTATTGGTTCATAAATGGATCGTTTGGATATTAATTACTTCCCACTGGTCTCTGAAAAGTTACTATTTACTATTCTAAGAGTGTAGGTTATAATTAATGTCAAGAGAGCGATCAATAATATTAAAAAAGGTCTCATCAATTATGGATGCTTGTTGCCAATTGCTGTGTAAAGGATGCTGTCAGGAATGGAAAGCTAATGGTTACCAAGGCAACATAATCTGTGGGAGGTACAGGGTAAATAAGTTTATTTAAGGAGTGTTTTTTTTCAGTCCACAACTGGAATATTAATTTTATATAAGATTCTTAAAACCAGCTATTCAGGACCCAGTTAACATCTGCGTCACTTCACATCTCTTGCTGTTTTTTGAGGTACTAGTGCAGTTTCAGTTTAGAAAGTATATAGAGCTGCAGGAATGTTCCCTATTAAAGAGACAAAATTGCTGCGGTTGCTATACATGCAGTCTTTTATGTGTCTTTCAGCTAACATTGCAAACATTACAAAGTTTTTTAGTGATTGCCAAAGTCAGTATAATTTTTGCTTCATGCTGCTGGAATGTGATCATTAGATCCTTTTCACTGTATTCACATGCATATTAAATTAACCATTAATGAGGTATGGAGAGCTAGCCAGGCAGGGCTTGATGACGTGGCCTCTGGGTTATTACAGACATTTTTTAGTCTTTTCAGATCAATTTTAATGAGCAGCAAAATTCATATTAAAAAAAAAACAGAGTGTGGTTTGATGTCTCATGCAAGAAAAAACCCAGGAAGCTTTTAACCCATCGTCCCTATGCAACATAAAATTGTTAAAGATTAGCATTAGTATTGTAGTGCTTGCCTAGCCATTCGGATTGTTAAAGCATTTTCTCCACTTTTACCTTTCTGGTTGTAGATCGAGGAGGAAATTATCTGTAATAGAACACAGCATCAAGCCATATTCTCTGATGCTTTGCCGTCTACAACATTTGATTTCACAAGCTCAAATGGTGATCCACAAAGGGAAAAGTCAGAGTATGTTATGTGCAAGATGGCTGAATAATGGTTTAAGTCATCAACGGTTCAACAGCTAGTGCTACTGTGAGAAAGCAGACAACCTGTGTTTTTCAGATATGAAAATATGAAAAGATCTTTAAAAAAAAGCAAAAAAAAAAAATGTGCACGTACAGGCCCGGTTGGACACTCAGACATCCTCTCGACTCTAACACTTCTGTAACTGTCATCGTGTGTTACTGACGCTTTACTTTGAATAATGACGGCACGCCGAGTCTAAATGAGGAAAATAAGAGACATCGCACGCTGCAAAAGCCTGCGGGTGCTGTAGGACTCCACCTTGTTGTACTCACCCACTTCCTCTTAACCGCCTGAAGGCAGGAAGAGAGAAGAGACAGAAGGGGAAGAGAGGCAAAGGGGGATGGGCTTATTGCTTTCATTTAACGTTAACAAAATGCAGAAATGAGAAGTTAAGGTGGACGGACAAACTAGGAGATTTCTAAAGACAAAAGTATAAAGTAGGTAAAGGATTACACACAATCATGGCTCCTTGGATGAAAACCACAAGAGAGCGGTATGGTGTAGGTAAGTCAACATGTGCTTGTTTGTATGTATCTTTGTGTGAGATGTGCAGGCACATCCAGTTTTTATGGTGCCTTTCTGTTACGGTATGATGCTAGCCTATACAGCGAATGAATAGAAATGAGAAAAATAGATTCCATCACTTCCTGCTTGGCGGATGTAGGCAGGTGCCAAAGGCCTCAAAGAGCTTTAGGAGGTAGACATCAGCTTTAATCCCTCCAAAGAACTGAGATCCTGAAATCTTATTCATCATTTAACTTCAGTGCAACTACGCTAATTATAGTTTATTTGCACTGAAGTGGTTCTGCAGTGGTTTGTGAGGGATAAAATCATAAGCAAAAATGGAGAAATAAGCAGCTGCAAGTAGGCAATCTCTACAAATTGCATAGCATGCAGCACATAAATACGGAAGCTAAAAGATAAACAGTCCTTAAAAATGTTCATTTTTGAAAGTGAAAGCCTGGTTTTGACTTGGAGCAAATCCTAGAATGGGCAAGTACAGTGTGCAGTTTATCTGTTATGTATGTGGGTTTAATATGGCGGAGCTAATCAGTGTGTGTTGCCATTAGATATGCAGTGCAGTCACACACTTGGAAAAGACACAGATTTCTGCCTCCTAATACAGACTTTATTAACTGAGGTTCACTGGTCTGTTGCCGCCACTGCATTGATTTATCTTTTAACCTACTTGCAAAAAGATAGACCATGTAGGGTTCTTTCACCTGAGTAGTTCATCTACTTATAGCACGAGACTGATGCTGATGGTGGGTGTGGGTTAAAAAGTCATTTTAAAGCACTTTCTAATATACTTACTCAAAGAAAATATTGTTTATTGTATCTAGTATAAATATCTTCCTGTTCTGTGTAAGACTACAACACAGGAAGTGGGGGAAGAAGGAAGTCTCAAGTTTGAATACAGTAGAAAAGTCTGATGCAAAAATAAAAAATGTTGACAATTTAGTCTCACGAAGTGCGCACAAATAAGCTTCCTTTTCTATCAGTTTAAGTATCGTCTAGAAATAGTCTGACTTTTTTGCTTGTTTTTTTTTTTTTGCACAGTCAGAATTTCATTAGCAGGCATTTTGTAGCTGCAGTTCTTCTTGAGGGCAAACCATCTTTAAGCTCAAATGGAGGAGAGCAAACCTCTGAACTGTTGCACAAAGATGAATGATAGACTCTGTAGCTGTCGGTGCTCTGCACACTTTTCCTCTGCCGTGCAACTGGTCTTTGGCTGCAACCCATGTCGCTACTCACTGCTGCTTTCACTGTTTCCTAAATCCGATCATTTTGACTGATACAGTCATTAAAGAAAAGACAGAAAGCAGAAAAAAAAGAGCCTACTAAAGTCTTTAAATTGCTCCAGAGCTCCGGATTATCAACAGCCCAAAACCTAAAGAAATGCTGTTTACTATCGCATAAACCCAACCTGAGGCCCACTGAAGAAAGGCGTTGCTCCTTGCCTGCCTACTCGTGTGTGCCACCGTTTGCAGCTGGCCAGCATCTGGATACACTAACTTATTTGGACTACCTATTTATATTTACCTTAAGCTACTTAGTCGCCATCTACTATTGTGTTTTACTGCTACTTTTTTTTACTGGTTAGCCTTTTTAAAAAAAAACCTTATAACGTGTGACGTCACGAATCAAGCTAGCTTACCGTGTGTACTAAAATCTTCCTGTAACCGAGGCTTGCCATTGCATACTTAGTGTTTGTGTTCAAGTTTATTTTTCCATTGTAACAATAACCTTATTTATATATTCAATATATTTATGTATATATTTATTTTATTCACTTATGTTTTTTTTCTTCTTTTTTAGTAAAGTGGAACTTTGTTGGCCAAAATGAGAAGCACCTTTCCCTGGAGGTGGGCGAAACTGTCCACATCCAAGAGGTTTGCGAAGGTAAAATGTTGTTAAATAAGCCGGTTATCCGGTTTGTCAGTGTGGTTCAGATACTTTATACATAGATGTGTAAACCTTTGAAATTATTTGTTATTGAAAAACTGCATGTTAGTAAGCACATTTTGTTCGTGTTTTTGTAAATGTTACATTTTTGAGAGTTAGACGTTTATCATGTTTTATGGAGTATAAACATAATAAATACATTTAAAATACAATAATATGTACGCTCAACTGCTACTTTTTACACCTTTGTACTGGGTTTAAGCCCCGTTTAGCCTTCAGCATTGCCTTAATTCTTCCTGGCAGAGATGCAACAAGGTGATGGAAACATTCGTCAGAAAGTTTGGTCCATGTTCACATGATAGCATAACACAGTTGGTGCAGAGTGAATCTTCTTGATGCAAATCTCAAAGGCTGGATGGAGATTTGGTGTCTATGGAATTAGCCAGATGATTTGGGCTTTGTCACACAGAAACAACCATTAGAGGCCATCAGAAGATGGGTACACTCTGGCTATAAAAAGATGAGCATGGTCGGGAGCAATATTCAGATAAAAAATGCTAAACTGGTACTAAGGAGTCCAAACTGTGCCAACACGATATCGCCAACACCATTACACCACCATCTGTCTGAACTGTTTATACAAGGCCGGATGGTTCCATGCTTACATGTTGTTTACACCAAAGTCAGACCCTACTATTTGAATATTGCAGCAGAAATCAAGACTCATCAGACCGGGCAATGTTTTTTTCCAGTTTTCTACCATCCAATTTTGGTGCGCTCAACCACATTATAGCCTTAGTTCTTAGCTGGCAGACCAGTGAGCCTGGCTGTAACAACAGTGCCTCGTTCAGAGTCCCTTCAGTCGCCTTTCCTCCCCCAGTTTGAAACTCTGTTTGAACTTCTTAAGGTTGTCTTGAAAAGGTACTGAGTTGCTGATATGTGATTGGCTGATTAAATATTTGCGGCAACAAGCAATTGAACTGGTGTACTTAACAAAGTGACCAGTGAGTATAACTATTACATTGCTGTAACTTCCAGAATCAGAGTACTTTATTAATCCTTAGGGAAATTATGTGGTTACAGTTGCTCCAAGACAATAACAGTAACAGACTAAATTAAGAACTAAATTAAATAATACAATATATCACAAATTGTACAAAATATAAGAAATGCCTCCAATATGTACAAATAGCTCAATTATAAATATCCAGAATATTGCAGAGGTGAAATATATATGATTGACATTTTACTCTAAACTGCAAAACTTGTTATTTGTTATTTTCACTGTAGAGCATGTGCAAAACGGTGTAGTTATTGTACTGTGCATTAGATGGAGGACTTGTACAGGGAGATGGCCACGGGTAGGAATGATTTCCTGTGTCGTTCCGTGGTGCATTTGGGAAATCTCAGTCTCTCACAGAACATCCTCTTGTGACTGGCCAGCACGTCATGGAGTGGGTCAGAGGTATTGTCCTAATGTTGGACAACATCCCCCTCTTTGATACCATTTTACGGGAGTCCAGCTCCATCTCCGCAAAATTATGGAGCTGGACTCCCTTAAGGTGGTGATGTTGTTCCAATTAGAGAGTCTACGCTATCCTGATTTCCTGTCTTGATAGTAAGATGCCACTTTGTCTTTCAGGTTGGTACAGAGGCTTCTTGTCTAGGAACAAAGCGCAACAGGTAAGAGCCTACACAAGCATAATATCAGTGAAGATTTACATTAACAGAAAGCTTTAAAGCACATTTTAGCGGTCAGCCAGATTTATTCATGTGAGAATTTTACTTTTCTTATTCTTTCTTGTGGAAAAGAAGATTCCAAGCTATCACCACTTATCATTTCCTCATTCATCTCCTCTACATGTATTCCAGGGAATGTTTCCAGTCAGTTTTGTTCAAGTTAAGGAAATCATAATTGAAAAACGAGGGTATGTAAAAAAAAAAAATAATAACAGTACCAAAAATAAGGCATCTTTAACTGTCTGTAAAAGTTTTTTTTAATTTGTTCCGTTTTCCATTACTTATGCTCTGACAGAGATGAGGAAGTGGTGTTGTCTGCAGAGATGCCCTTGGTGAAGGAGGTGACCACTACGTTGAGGGAGTGGGGAAGCATATGGAAGCAGCTATTTGTGGTATGAATTAAACAGTGAGCCACTTTTTGTATTCGTGTGTGTGTGTGTGTGTGTTTGTGCGCCTGAATCTAACATCATTTATTTACCTCTCCAGGCCAATAAAGAGGCACGTGTCAAACAGGTCCAGAGGCTGATGTGGGAACTGATGGAGTGGCGTTCTCAGCTCCTGTCTGGCACCCTGCCTAGTGATGAATTCAAGGAGCTAAAGCAGAAAGTTACTTCCAAGATTGACTATGGCAACAAGTATGCCTGCATTAATATTTAAACATGTTTATACTTTCTCATTGTTTAAAGCTTAATCAACCAACCAGATTTTTGTCAGACTGACTGTATAATTCATGTTAGTTTGATCTCCTTTGAACATCTTTCTGTTCTTTTCCTGATAACTTTGTCTTGCAATCTCTATTCCTTTGCCTCCCAGTCCATACCCCTTGCTGTGTTCCTGTGTTGCTCTTCCCTCATCCTTGTTCACCTTGTATCAATCTTCCCTCTATTACTCCCCACACCAGGATCCTTGAATTGGACCAGGTTGTTCGAGATGACGACGGGAACATCTTGGACCCAGAGCGAGCCAACGTCATCAGTCTATTTCGGGCCCATGAGGAGGCCACAGCCAAGATCAATGAACGCATCAAAGAGGAGCAGGTATATAACAAACTGTAGGAAGGAGAGGGCCATATAGAAAATGCTTTCCAAGGGTGAATGTGATGTCACAGTCACAACAGTGTTGTTTTTTTTAGCTTGGAAGCAACAACCAGGGAGTTTTTTTTCTGGAGTAACTTCTACCCCATTATTGGGGTAATACAAGTACACGTAAAAGTTACCCTGAACTAAACACGAATAGAAAAACGACTTTATTACTTTTTTAAAAAATAATAAATTAGTAAAATAAAACTTAACCCTTGTGAAAAAGTCCTTAAATAATACATTTTACTTCCCAGTCATGTGTGCTAGCTTGGACTAATTAAGAATTCACTTCCTTACAAATTGGCTTAACTTCACTTCAACTCCATCCAGCCAATTTTTCATTTCAGCCTTGACTCAGTTCATTGACAGAATGGATTTCTGATGATTTTCTTACTCAGTGATTTCCATTTCCCGCACAAACCCACAATCTGCAGCTGCAGCTGGTGCATTTTAGAATAAGTAACCACTAATTATAAAACATTAGAGCAGCCAAACACATTTATCAGACCCTTGCCAAAATGAACACTTTTGGTTGCAATTTTATCCTGTTAAATCATCATCAGTAGTTATCTCCTAAAATTAATTTCCTCTCACGCAGTCCAACATCCAGACAGACCACAGCGGGATCTCAGCACGGATCCAGTCCTCCCCCACCCACAGCCTCTACGTCTTTGTGAGGAACTTTGTCTGTCGCATTGGAGAGGACTCCGAGCTCTTCATGTCCCTCTATGATCCCAATAAGCAAACCATCATCAGGTGTCACTTCTCTTTCCTTACCGTATTCCCTAAAGGTGTTTCAGACATCTGTTCCTGTCAGGTGGATTAGACGCTCAGGAAGATTTGGCTTCACATTGTGAAGTAAAGTTATTGCAGGTCTTATATATTTTTCAGTGTCACTGAAAGGAAGTGACTTTTTATTTTGTGTTAAATCACAAACATACAGACTGAAAGATAAGGCGATTTTTTTTTCTTATGTAATTGATTCTTCTTTGGGAATTAACATCATAGTTCCAGCTAAAAAATTACATCCCTTGTTTGTTTAGATGTCGTTGTTGTTGTTGTTGTTGTTTTTTTAACCTTACCTCAATTGTTCTGCTGTATAAAACATATATGCAAAACCTTTTTTCTATTTCTTCTTGTGTCTGTATACCTCTCCATTGTTTCTCTTCTATTGCTAAGCCCTGTTAAATGTGAACAACGGCATGCCAAAAATAAATATAGAGAAACTACAAATTATAGGGCCGCACATACTGAGTGGCAGCACTGTGTGGTGCCTGACAGTGCTGACGTTAAGCCCTGTCACTCACTGTCATACTGGCTATATCTATGTCTCAGCCACAGAAGCTGAAAGTATTAAGATAGACCCAAGTCTGTCATCTTATTCTTATAACATATATTATCCACAGCTACTCTTTTGTATTTTCTTGCATTGGCTGTGATCTCTGATTCACTTCTGTCTCATCTGTGCTTATGTGCTTAAATAATTTACTATTTTCTTTGAAAACCATTTTTTTTCGCAGATGTATGTTTATCCACATCTCCCTGAAAAAAAGTGAAGAACAGTAGGGTTCAATATTTTAGAAAGATATTAGGTTTTTCTAATTTTTTTTAACCTTACTGCACCCACAGGTTTTCTTGGGATCTGCTTTTCTATTCTCCTCCCTTAAAGTGTCTCTTACATGTTTATGTAGCTACACAGGGTAGATTTAGTAGTTACAGCTGTTTGCAAGGGGATCAAAGATTTGAGCTTAAGTTTCACTGAAACTGTTTTCATTGTGAATCATGTGCATCAGTCAGGCTGCAGTGCACAGTTTCATTTTGGCTAGTAGAGTATGTCTGAAAATTTAATTATGAATGATGAGATAATCTTTATGTGGTTGCTTGCTAAAATGTAAAATTAATTTAAAAATGTTTATTTATTTGTGTATTTATTTATTTGTAACTCTTTACCCTTCTTTGTACAGTGAGAACTACTTAGTACGCTGGGGCAGCAAAGGTTTTCCTAAAGAGATTGACATGCTCAACAACCTGAAGGTTGTCTTTACAGTAAGTGACCACACGAGGGCAATGTCACACTGTTCTTAGCTGTGGAGAGATGAAATAGGTGACCTATTTCTTTTCAGAAGATTACATAGCATTTTTTTTTGTTTGTTTGTTCCTTTATTCCTGATTTCTGAATTTATTTCATACACAATTGTTTTTGTCTTTGTTCAACAGGACTTGGGAAACAAAGACCTGAGCAGAGAGAAGATTTATTTGATCTGTCAGATTGTAAGAGTAGGCAGGATGGACCTGAAAGAAGCAAACAACAAGAAGTTTACTCAGGGCCTGAGGAGGCCTTTTGGGGTTGCAGGTAAGTCATGAAGAGACAATGCAGAGGTTTTTTTTCCAACATGCTACAAAATTTCTAGCTCTAGTGATCAAGGAGTGGAAAAAGTACATTGGCAATCTTCATTGTCAGTGTTTGCTAGTTCAGCGATAAGCAATGTTTATTTTAGTTTTGTTACATATACGTGACTTCAAATTATGACACACTTTTGCACTAATGAACAGATATATTGAACACTAATCATCGGATATAGTGAACAGGAAACACACTATTGCATAATTTGAAGGCAGTGAAGAAGACTGCAAGTCTGTGAATTTAAAAAGTGCAGGGTTAAAACCCCCTTTTTTTTAAAAAGTAGCTTTGTAAATGCTTTGTGAGTATACTGGTGACCTCGAGGTAACTGAGCGTGTCTTTTTGATTAATGTTGAGGGTCAAATGGAAAATGGCCTGCATTTGTATAGCGCTTTACTCAGTCACTAAGGACCCCAAAGCGCTTTGCACTACATTCAGTCATTCACCCAATCACAATGGCAAGCTACAGTGTAGCCACAGCTGCCCTGGGGCGCACTGACAGGCTGCTGGACACTGGCGCCACCGGGCCCTCTGACCACCACCAGTAGGCAAACATGGGGTTAGTATCTTGCCCAAGGATACTTGGCATGCAGCCAGGAGGCAGCCTGGGATCGAACCACCGACCACCGACCTTCTGATTAGTGGCTGACCTGCTCTGCCACCTGAGCTACAGCCACCCGTAAAACAACAGAAGCTTTCATCCGATTCACAGGAGAAAAGGCTAACACATCTCATTTCATTACCAAATTCCACCAGTTTCACCATCAATAATGACTTTTGTTAGGTGCTTCAATCATTTTTACTTGTGTTCTCTAAAGCAACCTTTTTTTGCGCCACGGACCAGTTTATGCCCAACAACACGGACCGGCCTTTAAGGTGTCGCGGATAAATACAACACAATAAAACTAGTACCGGTACCGAAAAAAAATATGATTTATTCATAACACACGTAAAAAGACCCAGGAAAACCGAGTTAACGATAAAAAGAATAACAAAATAACGGTGAAAACCGATAAAAACCCTGAAAAACATACATTTCAGACCTGAGCCTCAACTCTCGGGGCCCGGTACCAAACGACTCACGGACCGGTACCGGTCCGAGGCCCGGGGGTTGGGGCCCGCTGCTCTAAAGGTCAACATTGTTTTGCTTCTGCTTGTGCTGTTGCAGGTATTATTGAACATATTTACACCTGGGAGCTATCCTTTGTACAAAGCTAAAATGTTGATGGTGACTGTAAAGCCCTTTTTTTTTTTTACACTTTTGGCTTCTTGGAATCTCACTTCTAAGTTGCCTATATCCTCATGTAACTTCACAACGAGCAATGAGGAGGCCAGTCTTTCTAATGTCGAGTTTTGCTAATGTGAAACCTCAGTACGAATTACAACCTAGTACTTGTTTGATTCTGTGATCACAGACACATTTGTTTTCTCTTCTTGGCAGTGATGGACATCAGTGATATCATCAAAGGGAAGTTTGAATGCGATGAAGAGAAGCAGTATTTCATCCCCTTTTTCCCGTATGTCCTGTTTCTTGTTTCTTTTTTTCCCACTCCACCCCTCTCTGACCTTTTCTTAGCAATTAAAAACCTGAAAATCTATTACCTATAAAATTAAGAAAACAGTACTGTAATTTTCTGCATATGAATGTTTTCTTTGTGTTTGTATGTTTGACTCCAGGGTAGTTGCAGAAAATGACTTTCTCCACACCTTACTGAACAAAGTGACAACATCACGAGGAGACAGTGGTGGCCAAGGTACAGTTTTGCAATCCCAGGCTTTGTTCTTTGTTCCTAGTCATGTGGCAGTTCTTGCAAAAGTCCTGCACACACTGAAGGTTCCCACTGGACTGTATATGCTCCAGTCATTTGTGGTTAGATAAAATGGCAGTTCTTCATTGCATCCTCGCCTCTTTTCTCTGCACTAGGGTGGAGAATGAAGGACATTATCCTGATGTATGGCACCCACCCTTGAGCTGGTGTTTTCATATTACTTAACCTCCATTTCTCCCTGACCAGACTCTAGTCTTGCTGCTCACTACCTCATGTTTATGGCAGACTTTGACAACCCCTATGGGTGACACTGTCTTGTTCCACATAGAGTAACCCTGCATATCCGACTGCACTGTCATATCGCTCAGCTTTTATCCTCCTCTCGCTCCTGAAGGCCCTGGGCATAACCTGGAAAATGAAAGGAGCACTTGAACAAGCAGATATGGAAGGAACACTTGAGGCCACCAGATGCCTGCTCTTAACATTACTCACCCCTAATCTCTCCTTCCTCTCTTTTAGGTGCTTTTGCTACTGTCCAGACACACACACACACACACAAAACACATTGAGTGTTTTCCCTGTAGGTCTGTGGTTAGCCTTGAAAATGTAGGTTTGTAACACAGTCTAGATTTCACCACCTATGTATTTCCCTAAAATAGCTCACCTCTTTTTTCCCTTTTGATTCCCAATTCCTTTTCTTTGCTTTTTCACCTAATTTCTCTGAAACCCTCTGAGAGTCCATTTTCTTTAGAAGTAAATTCTGTCGATAATAATAATACCTCCATCTTTTCTTTTCCCCCTTTGCTCCCATTTCCTAAATGGGACACAGCATTTTTCCAGCATTTATTGCAGTCTTGTCTGCAATGCCAGCACATCCTCAGTTCATTTTAATATCATGTTTCCCATAAATAACCAGTAACCTTTTACATAAAATAAAGCATCCATTAAGTTCAGCCCTCAGGCCTCATGTTTCAGGGTTTCTGTTGGTCCTGAAAACATCTTAAAGTTTTTTTTAAATTCAGTTTTAATACTACAGGTCCTTGAAGTTATTTTCATTTATTTGGCTTCCATTTGAATTTACATTCCCACAGAGAAATAAATGAACACTCGTTTTGCGATCCCTCGTTTAACGAAGACTTGAGTGGTGCCTGTATTTACATGCAAACGCTCTTAAATTTGCTAAGGTTTGGTCTTGCAAAGTTCTTTAAAATATTCAGTTTATGCTCGTGCCCATTAAAATACACTGTTTTTACACAGGTTGTTTTATATGATAGATGGTCCTGCAGGCCAAATCTTATCTGTGCATCTTTCTCTTTCTGGTCTGTTGCATTTTACAGAAACGCATGTATGCTTGAAGAATAAGCATAAAAAGTTTTATGATACCATAAACTGACTGGTATATAATGCGTACCCTTACTCTAACTGTGTGCTCAAACCACTTTTTGCTACAGTGCTCATTCACATACATTCAAAGAACTTTTTTTCTATACCATTTTCACACGAACTCACACTCTGATGCATCAGAGGCAACTCTGGGTTCAGTGTCTTGATCAAACATACTTCAGTATGCAGACTGGAGAAGCTGGCGCATCCACTGATCTTCTAGCCACAGCTGCCACAAAGCTGGGCTTGGAGCTGGGTTTGGGTTTGAGCCTGGGCCCGGTCTTGCAGTTGAGAATGGAGCCAGCGAAACATGTGAGGCAACTGAGGACGGGGCTGGTCACCTGAGACCTGCTCAGATTTACCGGCATTAAGATTTCCAAAGCCAGAATAGGAAGATTTCATATGTGCTTCAGGGTTCCCAACAAAGCATACCCATGGCAGCTCTACACAAAATATAAATCTCATGGCTTTAACTAGAAATGTGACCAGATATAAGCTTGAAAAGCCTCTTCCTAGCTTCTTTTAACCAACACAACCACAACTCTGCATCACACTTTATGTAGTGCAGAAGAATAATATGTATAAGGAAAAAACGTATATAAAGTCATTATCGCATCTTTTTTTTTTTTTCAGTAGTATATTCTCTTCCTCCATCTCTAATACATAGTCTTCTTCATTCTGTTATCCATAGGGCTGTGGGTCACCATGAAGGCTCTGGTGGGGGACATTGTGCAGATTCGGAAGGAATACCCTCACCTCGTGGACCGCAGCACCGTGGTAGCCCGGAAGCTTGGCTTCCCAGAGATCATTATGCCTGGAGATGTTCGCAATGACATCTACCTCACCTTACAGGGCGGAGACTTCGACAAATACAACAAGACAACCCAGAAAAACGTGGAGGTCATCATGTGGGTCTGTGATGAGGAGGGCAAAGTCATACAGGTGAGGAAATGTGAAATAACAGGGACAGAGCATATCAATGGATTCAAAGAGGAGAGGGATTTCTATGAACTGTGATTGGTTTGTGTGTGTCTAGGGTATAGATAAAGTGTGCGGGTGCAAAAGTATATGTTGTGTATTAAATGATTGAGGTGGTGTAGGTCATTGAGCAAGCACGGCACTGATGAAACACTTACTCACCCTCTCATAGTCAGGGCAAATGGATACGGATTTATCCCAGAAGGCAAATCCATCTTAGGCATACATGGATGCACACACAAACATAAATTCTTCACAGTCACTGTGAGGCGTATTTTTCTTTACCTCTCTTTTTCCTAGAACTCCATCTGTCTGGGAGCAGGGGATAAGGCAGTCAGTGAGTACAGATCTGTCATCTACTACCAAGTCAAACAGCCCCGCTGGATGGAGACATTTAAGGTGTGTGTGTTTTATTTCCTTATCTACTAGTCTCTTCGTTCCGTTGTCTTGATATAATGCATTTGCATTCGTGAGTTCTAATGTTCAAGGCAAGAAATCACATCATACTGTCAGTATGTCTTTAGGATATCAGTTTTATTATATTCTACAATAACGTGAGATATCCTCCAGGTGGCAGTCCCCCTGGAAGAAATGCACAGAATTCATTTACGCTTTATGTTCAGACATCGCTCTTCCCAGGAGTGTAAGTATCACCCTCTGTCTCTCTCTACTTGTCTGCATTCTTCATTAGATCATCACTCTTAACTCCTCCTCTCTGATCCCCTGAGTATAATGTGACACTGAAAGGACAGAATGAGTCTAACCTATTTGGAAAATGAGCCAAGGCATCATTACACATACTTGATTAAACAAATGAGCACTTTTTCTTTCTTCTGCGTGTGAATTCGCGCGCCGTGTGAACTCCTTCCTCTCTTTCTCTATTTCCCTGATGTGTTTTTCCCCTGGCCATTTCTAGTTTTGTTTACTTATCGTTCTCCTTCATTTGCAGCCAAGGATAAGAGTGAGAAGAACTTCGCTATGGCTTTTGTGCGTCTAATGAAGGATGATGGGACTGTTCTGCAGGATGGACTGCATGAACTTGTGGTCTTCAAGGTCAGAACCAGCGGCAGAACTTTTGGATAAAGAAAGACGAACTAATGAATGGACTCAGTATCCTCTCAAAAGGAAATACCATCATCCTCATTTTCCAGTTTAGAGAATAGCGCATATAGACCTAAGAACACATAATAACAAACAAAGAATGATCCTTTCATGATGAATTTATGTTTACAATATGAAGGTCAAACAAAAGTGGTGAAAATGTGCACAGCCACTTGTCGAAAATACTGTATGGTAGATAATCTACAAATAAGTTTGAAAGATGATTGCACCGGGGAAAACGTCTAACAATGTATGTTTAAATGCAACAATCATCAAAACTGACCTAAACATGTAGCGAGTATAGATAAGAGGTTATGGCCACCCAGACAGGTTGAGTGAAGCCAAATAGATTTCCTGCCAAATGAGCCCAAGCTAAGATTGAATCCCCATATTGATTAAATGCCAAACCCAATGAAGATTAATTACTCGTGATTCACTCAAAGACCAAATGGATGGTCCCTCTGTGCCCTCTTTCTCGATTATCTCTCGTTATCCCTGCATTCCTCTCGATCTCTGCGCCGCTCATGGCTTCACTCTCTTACTCTCCAATTTTTCCAGCCACTCACTCATTATTTACTGATGTGGCATTAATGAGGACAGAGTTGAGGGTGCTGAGTTGAAAATATGACATTCACTGATGCCCTCACCTCTGCCGTGCCAGAGCTGTCCCACTGCTACCACTACCCACTACCTGCCACCCTGAAGCAATCAACCTAGAAGAACCGTTGATGTTAATGTGACAAATTAACGGTGTTCTGTTTTTGTCAAAGCTTCTATCTTTCTAACTTGTCTGACACAGCTGTATCCAAAACTATGAGTTCACAAAAATTAAGGCAGAAGTAAATAAGGCTTAGGCAAAACATAGGATTACGCTTTACAAATCTTACAAATGTATCAAATCAATCAGTTTTTCATTTACATCAAGACGTCTTGTAAGCTGAGACAATTTCTATACATCTATGACATCTTTGTCGCACTAATGGTATCCACAGCATTTTGTTAAAAATGACTTTGTGCTTTTAGGGTGACAGCAAGCGCATGGAAGACGTGAACTCCTACTTGTCTTTGCCCTCAACCCGCAACCATCACAGTGACCCCCACAAGATGTCCACACTGAGCCGCAGCTCAAGCAGCGTGTCTGGGGGAGGAGGAGGCCTGTCTGTGAGCTCTAGAGACAGCTTCACCATCTCCACCCTGGTCTGCTCCACTAAACTCACCCAAAACGGTACGTGCAAGCCTGATATTGTGGCGACGTTAGCATGCTAGAGGCTTGGCAGGGCAAACTATTTTTACACAGAAACGGCCATGAAAACACAATAGATGACAAAAGGTCAAAAGCAGACCTTTATGTGGAGGAGGGTGCTTGAAATCAAGCCTGACACATCCAAAAAAAGAAAAAAAAAACATTAATTAACAACTTCTTTCAACAGACTAATAAGGCCAGGCAAAGACAATGAATCATCGGTTGGCTGTGAAATTAGTAGAGGACAAATCCACTCCTTACAAGTCTGTAAGAAATACTGGTCGGATGTGGCCTCATGTATTGAGCTGGATTCAAATGTTTCCCTAGAAAACAACAAACTTGTGGTGAAATGCAATCAACATTTTACTAACGTGCTAAGACTGTGTTATTTTTAGGTTTAGGGTTAAAAGTTGAGGTGAGGTCAAATTAGAGGAAAGACAACCTCTAACCAATTAATGGTGAGTCAACAGAATCTTAATTAGACTATATGTTTTGTGGTCATGGAATAATAAGCAAGGGATGGAGGGCAGGCTGTGTATATACATGGATTTTATTAGCAGGGAATGTCATCATTTTGTCCTACACACTCAGGCAGCCCCACAGGCCAGACACACACACACACACACACACACACACACACACATACAGAGTGAAATGCACATCTACATCTAATGCAAAAAGCACGTACACCCCAGACAGTAAGGTGCATCAGAGACAGGTGGAGTTCAACAGCTGTTACTGAGGAAGTCAGTCCATCACTATAATGAACATTATCCTGCTGTATTAATCACCTGTACCACGTGCACACAGACACACACATGCACACACTTACACACACAAAGGCTTTTAAGCATGCATGCACACAATGTTGTTCAGGGCCACCCACCAGATGTGCGGCTTGGCCCAGTGAGTCAGAAATTACCGGTCAGGGAAAGCAGTGAGCCTTACGTGGGCAGCACTACAGAGACATGGAAATCTGCCCCGTGTCAAACCGAAGCAGAATTAATGACACAGACTGTGGATTTGCAAGTCCCAGAGGGATGGGCACTGTCCATATAACAATCATTACTTGACAAATCTCCACTTTATTGGCAGATGGAGATGAACTTGAGACTCTAGAATTAAATGTATATTGCCCAGGAAGCATACACTTTATATTTATTATTGTATATTTAAAACCCGGTTGATTACATTTACAGTGGTTTAAAACAGGGAAAACAGCAAATTGCTGAACTTCAATGCTGTCAGTTAATTAGTGTAACTAATTAAATCGTTTATTGTTTCAACTCTAATTTTAATGCAGCGCAGAAAAAATCAGCTTACTATATTTCACATAAAATTAAAACTGAATTCTGCGCAGTACCAAGGAGAATCTCTCTCTTTTTTAATTATGCTGTTAATTGAAATTGCATTTACATTATAGTTGAGTAACCTCAACTTCCACCTGAACATCAAAAATCCTTTGTTTTCTCGTCTGTGTAGTGGGGCTTTTGGGTCTGCTCAAGTGGAGGACTCGACCTGAGCTCCTCAAAGAAAACTTGGAGAAGCTAAAAATCATTGATGGAGAGGAGGTGGTCAAGGTCAGTGGTGTGAATACAAGTGTGCCATTCAATAAGCGTGTAGACTAGCGTGTGTGTACTTTGACTGCTTCACCCTTTTTTTTTCTGTACATGTGTATGTAGTTTCTGCAGGACACTCTGGATGCCTTGTTCAACATTATGATGGAACACTCTCAGACTGATGACTATGACATTCTTGTGTTTGATGCCTTGGTGAGTGTGTGGTTTTTGTGAGTCTGACTTTGCATGCTTGCGTTGTCAACACATGTAGCAGATATCTTGACAGGCTATCTCTGCGTTCAGCGGGTCTTGACATCTTTGTATCCAACCGTCCATCTTTTCCCAAATAAACACGACTGTCAGATGATCATACAAAAATTCTCATCTGCCTTTTAAATGTTTTACTGCTTTGTAAGCGTTTAACAAACTCTCATAGTCTCTCTTCTCTTACTATGTCTGGCAGATACACATCATCGGGCTCATCGCTGACAGAAAATTCCAGCACTTCAACACAGTGCTGGAGGCCTACATCAAGCAACATTTCAGTGCTACGCTGGCTTACAAGTAGGTTATTTCCATTATCTTTCCATTATTTCCTCTTACTGTCATGTCACTCCAGAAAGAGTAAGATACACTTTTTAACAACACATCCCATTTACTGGAGCAGCAAAGGAAGTTGCTGAATGATTTGTTGAATTGAATCTAAACCGCATGGTGCAGTGATTAATAACTTCACTCTTGGTTAGTCAGATTCCTGGTCTCAACAGCTCACAGTGACACATGACAACAAGAGCTCAGTAAATAGAGACAGGCTTTTCCAGGAAATGTGAGCTTTTGTCTGAACGGTGCTGAGTGACAGGATGCAGCCAGAGGCCGATGGTGTGGGTTTTTGTTTACTTGTATAATGACAATAGAAATAAATATGGTGATGAAAACCCCTTATGTAATCACATTAATCTGAGGTAAATGAGTTTATATTCCACATAATCACTGTAAAATGTCACGCATTTAAGAATAAAATAGGAAATGCCACTCTTATTGAAAAGATGCTGTAAATGAGGCAGCGACACGTAGGACTGATGAGAATATTACATTCCAGCATGTCCCGCATGGCCGGCAAAATATCACATTATAATGAAGTGGTCTTATACATGGTGTATTTATTGAGTTTATTTTGCAGTACGCAAACTCAAAAACTGTACACTCATAATAGATGAAAATAGACTAATTATCAGCATTTCCACTTCAGACAAAGAAAACGTCCTTAGTGTTTCTGGGCAGAGGCCCTGGCGATCCCTCTGATCATCCAATGCTTGACAAATCTGGCTAAAGGGACATGGAACATCACCTGTATGGAGGGGAAGGAGCCCATATTAGTCTGTGAGGTCGAGAAACAGGGTCCCCTAGCTGAGGGTCTGAAATCAGTTTCCCCTTGATAAGGGATGGAAGGCTGATTTCCACTCTGGATTTCTGAGGCAGTAGACAGGGATGGCTATACTTGTATTTCCCTGGTGCCTGTACACTGGGTTCACCTTGGTGGACAAGATGGTTATTTCCCTCACCTCTAATTTCATTGTTTCATATGTGCTCTATCATAACTCCATCCCTCTCCCGTTAGTATGTTGGCATTCACCCTCTAAAAGGGTCGCTGCAGCTTATCGCCTGTCAGCCCAGAGGCTATTATGTAAAACTGTCTAACTTGCTCTCACCATATTTTAAACTGCTCTCAGATGGAATAAATCCTCCTGTACTTGCCTTTAAGCTACTGCACCAAAACAAAACTAGGGATCACTGACTAGTAATTACATTGGAAATATTTTCAAGTCCACTCTAATGGCAGTGAGGCCAGATTGGAGTCAAGTTTTAAAAGGACTTTTATTGTTTAAGAGGATTGTGTAGTTTTAAAGTGGTCGTTCTTAGCGAGCGATCCGCTGTTGCCACTTCATGGAAATTGAGCTATCACAAAACCAAAAGCTACTGTACAAATAGCTACTGTACAAATGTTCTAGTGTTGTATAATATTGCGACACAGGAAGGTTAAAGAGGAAGATTCTGGTAGGTTGTAAACTTAGACTGAACTTTGTGCTACCCAAACCTCTCTCCAACTGCGTTGGCACAGCAGAATATTTATGTGTGTGTCTAAAGACGCCTGCAGGGTGTGCATGTGTTGGAGAATGATTTCTTCACCATGCATCTGAGGGCAAATAAAAATGTCTGTGAGCTGTGTGAAAGGTACATCTGTTCAGGTGTGAAATACTATTTTGCTATTTTTCCACAGCCACCTCTCTGACAGTTTTTCTCTCTGGTTCTTTTGCTCTCACTCTATTGCACTCGTCTTTCTGCTCTATGGAAGTGAAAAATGGAGTTGGTGATTAACTTTCCAACCTGTGCAACATCAGAAAAGGAATGACAATTTTGTCTGAATGATTTTGATTGTCTCCTTTCTCCCCATCCTGCACCTCCTTCCTGATTCCTCCCCCGTATCTTTCTTCCCCAGAAAGCTGATGTCGGTGTTAAAGAGGTATCTAGATGTGTCCAGTCGAGGAGAACAGTGTGAGCCCATACTCCGAACCCTCAAAGCCCTCGAGTATATCTTCAAGTTTATTGTTCGTTCACGCATGCTCTACTCGCAGTGAGTACTTTTTTTTCTGTTTTGTTTTTGGATCCTCGACAATGCAAATAGAGATTCTTGAACACACACAGAACCCAGTGACTCTGCATTGCCAAAGTAATTGTTTTTGACAGCTCTGTGAGAAAGGCCTGCTGATTACAGCACTAAAGGTGCTAATAAGCATTGATGATGAAGTGCAGCAACCAAATGATCTAGCTAATGTCAGGGCAGGACTGCTGAATGGGCAGCCAACATGGCCAGAAAAGTTCCAGCAAGAGAGACACCCACTGTGCTGAGCCCAGGGCTGCACCATATGACGAGTGTAAACACCATTTATAACTAGTGAAAAAGTTGTTGCTGAGAGATCAGACAGATGATCCAGAAACATGATGTTCCCTGCCTGTGGGTGACTTGAGTGACTTTGTGTTGATGCCACTGGATGTAGGTACATAGGACACAACCCTGTAGAATTCTGTATGAATGTTTATAGAAATTAGTTTTGAGGGGATGTGTGTGTGTGTGTGTGTGTGTGTGTGTGTGTGTGTGTGTGTGTGTGTGTGTGTGTGTGTGTGTGTGTGTGTGTGTGTGTGCGTGTGCCACCTGATCAGTGACAGTCTGTCTTTTTAATCTTCTAAAGGGCATCAGGGGCTTTTGATTGTTTGTTTATTTGATGAGAAACTGGAAATGGGAAGAGATATATAAATTCGGATAATAAATTGATTATACTGAGTTTACTCTGCCAGTTGGGGACAAGGGCAAGTCCATCAAACTTTTAAGGTCAGATTTTGTTTGTTCCAGCATTCTCATGAAATTATATTGGTATACCTTGCCCATTCTGATCTGGATTCCCATGTTTTTAGAAGATGGAAATCTAAGTTTGTGAATGTGAGAGCTTGAGAATGAGGCAACAATGAGACCTTAAGATTAAGTGGAGCTTGTAAATGAATAAGTTTGAATCTTAGTGACCATGACTTCAAGGTCAGAGGTCACTGAGAGTCACAACAATGTCACAACAATGACATTGACCTCAAAGTCAAGGTCAGAGGTCAGGTTTTCTGAAAATCTTGTGAACGTGATAACTTGAAAACGAGGCGACATAGCATTTTGGATACCATTTGTGTGTGTACTAGGAAGCTGAGGGTCAGCACTGGCGGTCACGAGTATTTTTAGAACCTGAAACTATGCCCATTTTAATATACAGTCTACAAATAAAAATGGAGATACATATGCCTATTTAGCAAGGTGTTACAAAATGCTATTATAAAAAATGGCAAGATCCAGTGTCTCAAAATGATAGAATTAGAAAATGGCAGATTTCTCTGTCAGTGAGTTCAGATTTTTCTGCAGGTTTGTCTTTTTGTGCTTTTCTTTGTGTTCATGTATGTGCATGTGTGTTCACACAGACATTTTAAGCAGACATTTAAGCATTCTTCTAAGTAGATGCTTTTGTGTGTGCATGACATTATCTCATCACTGGTCCTAGACTGACTGAGCTTCAGTCACCAGCATCCCCTGGGTGTTTCTAAAGCGATAAATCTCACTCTTCTTCTCAGCTTCTCTCTCTCCTTTTCTGTCTCTTTGTCTACCAACTACCTGCTGCTGACAGTTTCAGCTTCCGCTGCATCTAAAGTTTTCACATCAGATTTCTCCTCTACTCTAAGGCCTTGTCACGCAGAGAGAAAATCACATATTCAGGGGAGCCACCGTGCTGTAGATGCATCTGTAAGGCTTCATCACCGTCACCATGAAGACTAGCAGTCATTAATAGTTAAATAGGTGGCATTGAAGATTTATTAGGTTGTCAAACCAGCTTCGTGTTCAAAATCTATTATGAATGTGTAATGTGTACTTCAGAAATATGTAAGGCAAGCAATTCTAAATTTTGCTTCTTTTTGTCCTCCAAGCTTCAAGCTTTTAATTTCTCTGGTGTCTAGTTAATCGCTCTCACAGTCCTCTTTAATATGTTCACCTCAAGTAAACTGCATGTAATTATATCACATGAAAAAGAATGTTTTCTAATATGAAGACTTATTCTTATTAATGTGATAAAAAAAATTATTAGATGATCATTTTATTATGAGCTCAGTGTTTTCTAGTTATGACAATAGATTTGTTTCACAGCAGCCATTTTTATATTACAAAGAAGGTAAACACAGGTGTTACTAATCACATTAATCCTCTGCATCTAAATTAAATAGAACTTTAATGTCATTAGTAACACCTGTGTTTACTTACCAGTTCACCGGAAAATGGTTGCTGTGAAACAAGTCTGTGTCTGAGCTTTTGAATTTTGTTATCTTATTGTTAACACATCTTATTATTTAATATAAAAGCAGGCGAAAAAGGATAGTACTTTGACAGTAAAAGACTAATTACAGGAAAAATAGTTCCCAACTAAAATTCAGGGTCACATTGATGCGTACCTTGGGACTCTGTTCCATCGATCAGATTGAAACATTTAAAGCGTTACAGACCAAACAATAATCAGAGGATTTTTCACAGTTACGCTCATTGGTGATGCATCTTAGAGGTTTTGGTTATTCTCATTTCAGTCAAAATATTGCAGCATTGAGCACTTCGACTCCAGGGAAGCCGATTAAAATTACGAATCAGAACAGGGAGGTATTTATGACTAGAAATTCATATGTCATGTTTACTGGTGTCTTGAAGACATTATTTTTACAACTACAATATCTGCAGCAGAGTTGCTCTTCAGCCCCTCTTTTAATCAGACTTCTTCTCTGCCGCTCACTCCTTTTTTAAATTTACATAATTTTGTGTTCGTGTACGCTTCGTGAGCAAATAAAATTTAGGTTAAGAGTAAAGTGATCATCTATTGTGTAAAATGCAGGAGAAGTGCGTATTTGTGGTATGAGTGCACAATCCAGTCTTAGCATAGCAGCACTAACACATCAACTGTAGATAACACCCACGCTTGTGTGCACAGACACACACATACACACCCCCACACACACAGAAACACTCACACACAGACAGGGCTGGTGGATTAGCAGGACAATGCGTGTGTAATCATAACTGTACTCTGCAAAGAGCCCAGTGATAATACCTCTGTGTGTTACTGCCTAATCCATCCCTCCACATGCTAAATTTGCTGTGTGCCACATGCTAATCCTTCCCCCCAGCACTCATAACTTCCATTGTAATTAAAAACTGCACAGTGCAATTGAATCGCTCAAACACAGTGAGGAGAAGAAGGAAGGAAATGGGTGGAGAGATGGATGGCAATAAAGTTTGCTAATGCACGAGCCCGTAGACCTGAGGGGATGTTAGAAGCAACACAGTCAGCCAGCCTTTTCTTGTGACAGGATGCTGTAGTTACAACAGTCAGTGCTTATCAGTGTTCAGTTGCAAAAACTGGCTTCATTTTGTTAGTGTAATGCTGCATTGTTTTTTCTCCATTACTACAATTGAATATAGGACATTAAATCAAAGATATTGCTTTGCTGTGTAATTACCTAGGCAGTTTTTCGTGGGTTTTACAGCTTCGTATGCTAAATAAATGATTGACTTAGGGTTTAAAGTGCACTCCTGTTACAGAAAGAAGATATGAGGAACTGTAGCCAGTTTAGTTTATACCCCATATCCAGAAAATCAAAAAAATTCAGATGCAGTGTCACTCTGTGCTAAGTGACTTTGATTTCATATAAAGAATGGCAGCACGGAAAAGATGAAGATAACTTAACAAACCTTTCATTACAAGCCTGGAATCAGTTTAAACTGTGAAGAGAAACACTGGTTGTTTTTAGGAAAGCCAGTAAAACTTATCAGCGGTATAAAATTGGCTACTTAAAGACTAAGGTTGTTGTGGAGCTGCAATAACAGTAGATTTAGGATTTGAGGAGATGTGGACTTTTTTAACCCACTAAATTAATTTGGGCTGATTTTTTAGTTTGGCTTTGGCTCAGGAGGTAAAGCGGGTTGTCTACTGTTTAGAAGGTTGAAGGTCTGATTCCCAGTTCTTCCATTTTGCTTCTGGGCATCATACTGACCCCTGACTTTCCCTTATGCATTTACTGAAGAGTGTGTGTGAAGAGTGTGTGTGAATGTTGGATAAGGTGATTAGGTTTAGATATGTATGTGTGTGTGACTGGGTGAATGAGGCTTTGAGTGCTCATTCAGAGTAGAAAAGTACTCCAGTCCATTTACAGAAAAATCATTCAAGTACAGCAGGCATTAGTTAGTAGAGGACAACATTCCTCTTTGAAGTGTCTGACTATGGCACACATCCTTATGAATGACCTATGAATGAGCTACACATGGCCTGACCTCTTGTGATCATATTACTTCTAGAAGTGCGTGTCTCAGCTGCTTATGCAAGGGGATCTATTGGTTTGCAAAGAGAAAGAAAATAGAATAACATAAAATATTGTGAATAAAACCTTGAAATAATTATCCACCAGTCTCTGTTTATCGAATTAATCATTTATAGTACAAACTGATATATGTATCAGTATGCATATGTATCAATTATAAATGAGACTCATTGCGTCTTTTTTTGCCCTTTTTGACCATTCTCACTCTCATTGATTATTTACTACACTTGTTTATTTTCTGCTGTTTTAATCCGTATTGTTTCTTTTATAACCTGTTCACTATTCATATTCCTCTGTAATTACTGACACGGTCTCCCGTCTTCTCTTTTCACGTTTTTCTGCGCTTCTAGGCTGTACGAGGGGAAGGAGCAGGAAGAGTTTGAGGAGTCGCTGAGGAGGCTTTTTGAGTCAATCAACAATCTGATGAGAACAGACTACACCACCACACTGTTGCTCAGGGTAATCACATACACTCGCCCTGCATCCACGCTTCACAACCTAGTGCACCTCATTACATTGTTTTTATATACTTTTCATCTTTATCCGAACCCTTTTTCCGCTTCTTCTGTTTTGCTAGATGTCCTGTCTCACTATGTCTCACCTTCGCCTCATGCTCCCACTTCTCAAAGTCTGTTTTTGACTGCATCAGTATTCTGCTGCTTAGTGTTTTCCTCTTATTCTCTGTGCCTACACGTACACAGACATACAAACAGAAAACATCAGAAAAAGTTAGGTAGAAAGACAAGAGCCCAGTGAAAAATGAAACACCCCCTTTAAACACATGTGGAGAATGCCTGTTTGATGGCAAAGTCACCTTGCACAGGGTTTCAAGACAGTAATTTAACACTATTTACTTGTTGCGTGTTGTGTGTGTGCATGTGTGTGTTGTTAGGTTGCTGCTCTGAAGTACCTGCCAACAGTCCTGCAAGATGTGGAGAAAGTATTTGATGCCAAGCTTCTCAGGTAAGCTTATCCTTAAACTCACAAACAGAGAGATATGCACACACTAGCACTTTATCTTTGGTCTTATTCGTTCACACCTACAGAGAGAATATATGAGTTTTTTCACCTCACGTTTCCCACTTGGCTTTATTCAGTGACCCTTATTCTTCTATTTCCTCCCATATTCCATCGTGGTTAAACCTTACCTCCTTTATCAGGTGATAAAAATCCCATCAAACTGACGTGGACACAAGGACAAACACTCCAACACACTCTGCTTCTCCTCTATGTGCCCCTGAGTGAAATGACAATTTTACCAGAACCATCAAACAAAAGCCATTTGAACCCCTTCTCTTTTATTCTCAGAGTCCTGAAGAACAAAATGACTTAGAAAGACTGGCATAACCTTTCCTTGACCCAACTGAAACATACAATCAGTGTGCATACTTCACCAGTTAGTATGTTTTCTTGTCTTGCCACATTCAGTTTTTAAACCTTCCCATCCTCATATATTGTCTTTTCACCTTTCTGTGACCTGTGGGGTTTTGTGTGTCCGTGTCTGAGCTCGTGGACTGTCTGCATCTGCCAGTTCAGTCCCTCTAGTGGCTCGATGTCAACACAGTGTCACAGAGGTGCTACCTTAAACACCTGCCTCACACACGAAGATGAGTGTTGAGGCAGAGTTAAAAGTCAGGGCATATATTATCATATTCTGTCTTTTGTCATTCATTTCCTTTTTTTATCTCCCAATCCCAAACCCCTTCACTCACCCTTTATATTCTGTCTTGTGCAATTCTTTACACACATATCCACAAACATATCGCAGCCATCTGAACTTGAAAGTAAAGTCCCCTTTGCATTCCTGATCAGGATCGCCTCGAGCAGAGTTTCCGCAAACAGGCCATGTGAATTACAATTACGCGGCTCGAGGTGGACATCAAAGCTTTGTATCGTGTCCTGTATAGTTACATTTCTACACCTTGTAAACGCACCTGTAGTGTGATCTGTGCAGTGGTACTAGTGAAGACATTGTCTGCTAAGGATGTGTTTTGTCACTCAGGGTATCTGCAGCATCTCCACAGAGTATGTAGTGACATTTTGGATTTTAATTAGACTCAGCCCAGATGATTAGTGGACTTCACTGATCCTCTGTACTTGAGCCTGCTCCTGTGCCAGCTTGGGGGACATCAAAAGTCACACAGACCTTTGTGTTATGTTTAGTTTGGGAGCAGAAGGTTTGCATTTTCTTCTTTTATGCCATTATTGAAAGTGCTGCAGCAGCCTGTGTGGCATAATTCAAGGAGACAGAGACAAAGTGAGATACAGACAAAAAATTGAGACCGAGGGTTTGCCATGTTCTGAGCGTTCAATCTTTCTAAGTGGCGTCAGGGCTTGCAACCAGCCCATTTAATTATTCCAAAATTGAATTTGGGGCAGAGGATAAGTCAAACCCATGTCTTCATTAAGATGTGTGCAGACTTTAGCTCATTTGTTTTCCATGCGGCATACACTGCTCTTCCCTGTGATACAACTGCTGCTTCGAGTGGTTGCATATTTTATATGTTAAAGGTGATGTGTCTAAACCAGGGATGGTTTTGCTTTTGATCTTTGAAGCAGTTACATTGTGTGAATTAGTAATGCTTGGTGAGATGTATAAAATGTGGAAAAATATAATTTCTGAATATTTTGTGTTCCCCATGAGATAATCTTCTATGATTATTCATTTTCCTCTGTGTCATTTTCTCTCCGCAGTCAGTTGCTGCATGACTTTTACTCCTGCATTCCTCCTGAGAAACTCCAGAAACAGAAGGTGGCCTCTATGACTGAAATTGTCAGCAGCCAGCTCTTCCAGAGACAAGGTGCATCATTTTTAACAGTTTTCAGCACTGAGTTACTAACAAACAGCAGACTTCATGCTGTGTAAAGAGCGAATCACAAATACACATATACATTCTGAGTGAAATCCTTCAAAATCCTATAAAGCATTCGTTGCTTCTTACTTAACAGTAGTGATCAAGTTAAAAGGTCTATGCTACAGTAAGTAATTCTAGCTCAGCAACTGTACCAGACTGCTTCTACTGTACTTTATGGCCAGTGAGGGTGCTCTTTGCACTAAAGGTTTGATCACAGTAATACAGAAAGGGTAATGTTCCATTTCCTGTGGGACAATCCAGTAAAGCACTTAGATTAAAAGCATTAGCCAAACGGTAAAGGACATAATGGGTTTGTGAGCATTTATTCGGTTTACTGCAATAAAGACACATGTTCTGATGAAGCCTTTTTTAGTTACATCAAACTGACAGTTTCATGAATTTTTCATAGTCGCCCGATTTTCTTATGAATTTCTTTGTCAATAGATTTCAAAATGAAAGAATAAGTCTAACTTAAACTCGTCAGCTGCCTTAGTTAGGATTTATTTTTGTGTTTAGCTTGTCAGGTAGTCTTCTCTGTGTGGCCTATTTTCTGTTGAGATCAAAGAAGCGACGCAGCTGTTTGATGCTGATATTATAACATATGATTTTAGTCCTGCTAAGCTCACCTACACTAACATTGCAATCAGCGCAATGGACACGAGTCAGATACCATCTTATTACAATCAGCACAAGTGGCACCGATTTTTGTATTTATACACTGACATCTTGAGGCTGGTGTGCAATGTGAGGGGATTTTGGTTTTGACATTCCAATGAACATCCCATGTCCAAAAGCTATATTGCAAACTGAAATGAGTTGACTGTTCACAGCTCACTAGGTGTTGGTGCTGAATAGAGAGAAAGATGAGTCCTAGACATATTAATGTCACGGGCGATGTCAGCTGTCTGCTAAAGGAAAAGTGATATTGTATGTTTGTAGCTGATAAAACTGGAAGCCCTTGCAGAACTCTGCAGTGTCACTGTCATTAATGTGTCACTTTTTACCCAATTCCTTCTCTATTCGTAAATGATTTTCACCAGATTTTAAATGCCTACCGGGGACACATCATTTTATCAGTATTGTTCCTTTAAAGTGTACCACACATCGATGATCGCATACTGTGCACTAGCCTCATTCAACCCCCTGCCTCTGCTCAGCCCTATTATGTCTGTCTAATTCGCTTGTAGTGGGCTGATAAGTGGTAAATTCCCCTACAGAGGTCTGCTCAATGATGGATAGAGTGATCCTATGTTGTGCTGCTGTATAATATAGACTCAATAAATGGGTCTATAATCAGACCTCTGCAGTAAAAACTGATTAACTGGAGGCAGACAGTGAGTGAGTGAGTTTGAAACTGATATCAGTCTTAGTGACACTGAGAAAAGCTAGATGACATGCTGGGAAAGACGTATTTGAATCACGAACATTGCTCCCTGTGAAGCATCTCTGAAGCATTCTCATACACAACCTGCAAATATATTTGTATGCATTGGTTTCAGAGTAGCTGAGACTGTGTCTGAGTGTGAGTGTGTTTGCGAATCTGTGTTTGTGCAGTGGTGTATGCTAAGTGGTTGTGTGGACTGCTTTGAATGTTGTTTTTGAATAGTCCGTTGCTGTCAGCTGAGTCGGTATTCAGTTGAGGATATGGTTCTTTGGTATTGATCCTGGGTTAGATGATTGATTCCACAGGGGATGATGTGACAGGTTTGGCCCTCTGGCTTGCTGTCAACATGCTCAGAGTCACACAAGCGATCAAAGTGAAAGCAAAGGCAGTGTAGGGGCATGATGGGGAGGAAAACAGAAAGTGTGATACAGAGAAAAAGAGCTAAGTTTTTGAGGGACAAAATACTGTCGATTGTGCAGTACAAAGTCCTCTAATTACTGCCATGTTTTCTAAACTGCAAATGTCTGTTTAGCTGGACGACGTTGAGATGGACTTAGGCAGAGGTAGTGGAGAGGCTAGTTAAAAGGAAAGGTTGAGGAAGAGATTTTTCAAGGAGCAGGGCAGAAAAAGGAGCATTTAACAAGCTGACTAGAAAGAAAGGATAGAGGGTGACATGATTATTGCTAAAGGATGGTCAGGCAGAGAAGGATAGCTAAAGAATGGTAAAGATGGATGACAGAGGAATAGGGAGGAGATATGGCTTGTTGGGAAAAAAGAGTTAAGCGCACCGTTGAATGGTAGTGTCAAGAGGAGAAAAAAATGGGATTAGGAGAGTATAAAAATGAAAAAAAGAGTTAGTGAGACCAGTAACTTCACTCGCGTTGCTATTAAACAGTCCAGAAATGATTAAAGTTTAAGCCCAGCTCACAATCAATATATCAGCAAATCTGCAAACTGTTGGTCAGTGATACCCTTTTTCCTCTGCTGCTTTCTTTTCCTCCATATTTTGGCACAACGCTTTCATTTATTCTGTCATTTATACACTGGCCCTTTCCATCTCGATCCCTGCCTCACCAAATGAGACCTGACACTCAGTCTAATTGAGATGCATTTTAGCATTGGGATGCTAATAAGGAGGCTTGTATGCTAGTGTGCCATTTATCCAGGATGCTGAAATATGTAGCTGAGCTGAATTATATATTTATAATACCTAATGGCCTGTGGTGTCCTATCACTGTGCTGCAATACATATTTAATAATCCCAACTGTCTGAGCAAACCTACCTACCTCACTCTCCAGGGAAAAATGTCACACTGCTGACACCACTTCAGTGTAAGAGTGGTCAGATGATGGGAAAGGATGGTGGGTGTGTGAGTGTATGAATGTGACAGGAGATCAGTTCTTGTTCATGTTTGACACTTAGTGGAAATGACCAGTCTGATGAGGTTTATTTTTTTATTATTATTATTTTTTTTATAAAACATAAAAGCTGGAATGCAAGTATGCTTTAAATTTAGCACAAAAAGAAAGGAAATTTGTGTTTGGTCAATGATTTATTTGCTGTAAAATGTTTCTTGGTAATAAGTCTTATACTGTTGTTTATTTTCCCTTAAATGGTCCCACACTGGTAAGAAAAATGCATTTGTGGGTTGAGCAGCAGACCCACCAGACAGGACTCTTGTTTGGTGTTGTTTATTCAGTCGGATGATTGAAGTCTGAAGAAACAATATTGAAAATGTAACAGTTTATTCATTTAACAAACGGGGGACCCCAATAGCACTTGGAAGAAGCATAGATGGTAACAACAGCCTGGCACCTCTCCATCATGCTGGTCACCAGTGCACACTGCAGTGGGATGGTATCCCATTCTTCATCTGTCGCAAGTCAGCCAATGCGCTTGTGTTGGTCACAGAATAAGCTGTTTGGCATTGGCAAGGAAGATTTGGCAAGTTTATCATTGGCACAACCTACATACTCTACTCTGCTGTTCAACCCACAAATGGATTCTTCTTACAAACGTGGGAGCACTTCATGGAAAAAACACAAGCTTTACACAAGTAGAAGAATCATTGTTATAACAGAGAAACAATTGATCAAACATTTCATTACTTTTTGCTCTAAGTCTAGTAGTTTTTAACTACCATACTGAAATACTTACGATACTTTTATGCACTGTTTTTGTATTCTGCACTTATTCTGCTAAATGCAGAAGTAAAGCATCAAACAGAGTGCATTATTTATGATGAAGACCAGTCAGATGGTCACATGTATTAATTTTTCTCCAGTCCTAGATCTAGTTGTGCGATTGTGTTCAACTTGCTGATGTTGTCTGTCCATGTGTGCTTAACTCTTTGAATCTATGGGCAGTGTTTGAAGGGATAGGGATTTTTTTTCTCCCACTCAGAAATACTCCTCTGATTTATTCAGCATACGCTCCTGGGATTAAGGGTCTTGGCAAGCACATAGTGTATCCACACACAAACATGCACAATGCGCACATACCCGTGCTGGCAGACGCGCATAGATAGACATGTGCATCCTGTCATATGGGTTAATCTGGTTTTGAGACAAAATTAAATTTACAAGGCGCATTATGGCTCAATTTAGTCAAATTATTATGCCATGAGGCAATCGCTGTGACAGATTGAGAGCATCAGCACTGATAAAGGAAAAAAAAAACAATGAGAGATCAGGGAGAGCAAAGAGCAGAGGAACAGGGGGATGAGCCTGTCATTTTGTTTGCCCACTCATTTCCCAAAGCTGGTCAAAGTCCTTTATTCCGTCCACTAACCTTCACGTTTTTTCTCAGCCAAACCTTCATTTCTCCAACTTCCTCCATCTTCTGTCTGCACAGCTTGAAACAAGTTATGTCATTCATATTGTAGTATATATTAAACAGATTAAATTAAGCCCATATATTTGAGTGTAATGGCCATCTGCGAAGAACAGTTACAGCTGGGTGTAAAAATAACCCATAGTGCAAAAACTCAGAAAGCTGTCTGTGCTATGGTGCCTAAAATGATACATTCTTTAATTTTAATGTATCAATCTCTACAAATGGCATGAATCTCATTACATAAATTGCTTGTATTATACTGCCATGCATTATACAGTATTGTTGGCAATGTTCACACCCGTGTCTATATTTCTCCTGCTGTGATTACTTAACGGATGCATGTCAGAGCTTGATGAATATGGAAGACTGATGTACTGTACAGTTATTATCGTCAGGGTTTAATCAGTGCTGAGTGATCTCAGTTGTTCCTACACTCTCTGTCAATCAGCATTAAGGACAGGTCACATTAGGCCTCAGTTATAGCTGAATGTGGTTTCATACTTCTGGTTTCTAAGAGAGGTTTGAGTGACAAAGTTGTCAAGGGACCAAGAAGGATCTGGCTACAACTCTGTCTTATTTAAAAGCAGTAGTGAAAAGATTATATAAGATATACGTAACAGGATTAACCTGCAAGTGAGCCGGTGTTTGAATGCACCAGAAAAAGCTGCGTTTCTTTCATTATCAAAACAGCTGTTTGAGCTTAAATGTTTAAATTTCACAGGCTTACAGCAGCTTAAGGTGTGTGAGTACACTGATTTTTTTTAAACCGTTTGCTTGGTGGTCCAGTAATCCCCAATGATTCCATATGCTTTATCTGTAGTTACATAGATATATTAAGACATGCCAACATTAAAAAAACATAATAGTCATATTGCCGTCCCGTCAGGCTGTCTCTAAGCACTGTTCTCAGTTCTGCTTCTTATGAGATGAAGTGTTTGTTTGCAGCATTTCTCTTCTCTTCTCTTCTCTTCTCTTCTCTTCTCTTCTCTTCTCTTGTCTTCTCTTCTCTTCTCTTCTCCTGTATCATGCTCTAATGCATTATTTTATGCTGCGTTACGTTAAATTAGCTTTTGCTACATCACATTAAGTCTCGTGTCACGGCTTACTTTAAATGCAATGCGATAATGCCCGCAACCAACCAGCAAAGACTGACGGTCAAGCCTGTAGAGAATTAGCAATGTAAACTGGATTTGTAAACTGAAGGAGTGGCCTGCGTGTGGATAAATATGTGTGTTGGGCTTTTTGAGAGCAGGAGCCATCTGCCAAGCCATTTTTGACTGTTGTTATACACGCTGACCCAGAATAGCTGTGGTCATTGTAGAGCCTTGGGTTGATGGTTCAAAAGGTTAATGACAGAGAAAGAGGTAGCTGCTGTTGGTTGGTAATTTGTGAATGAGACACATGGAAAAAAGGGATGGATGACATTTAATGGAGCAAACTGAAAGGAGTTCAATCATTTTGGGAAATGCCTCTGTCTCAAGGGCTCCCTCTGCCTCATTTATATTCTGATGCTTATTTCTGTGGGATAATCTCAGTGGAAACTGAATGCATACAAGGGCAGGAGAGGGACACACTCTGTGAACACTAATAATTCATTGTGTGAGCATGCGTTACTGTTAACTACAGATGAGAACCTGACAGAGCAGTATTGTATTGTAAATCATTGGGTTTCCACTTTACTGCTAACCTTCCAAATTTCGAAGGTTTCTGGGAGTATTTAAGACTGAATGATCCCTATTGAAGTTGTGGGCTATTGTATAGCATCAGTGATAACTGCAGAAGTGGATGCCATTGAAGATACCATGACAAAGAATTGCAACGTTTGAGTAAATTGGATAAACTATAATATAATCTGAACAAATACAAAGCAGGATTTAAAAACCAAGATCAGATATAAGCTTAGCTCGAGCCAGCAGCTTTGTGATGTATTACTCTCTGATTAGAGGGCACTGGGAATAAATCTGCCCATCAGTCAAAGCAGTGAAGTGGTTGACCACAAGGCTTTCATCTACATTGATCTGTTTTGGTTAAATTGATCAAAATGGTGTAGCAACTAATGCTACCAAGAGAGTAATTGGTCAGTCAATTTTATAGTCACATCGAACATGGAACAGAGGAGGAAGGCAGAGTTGAGTGGTGGCAATTAGTCTGTGACTCATAGAGGGTGACTAAGACAGGTGGAAAGAACGAGAAAAATAACAGACTGTGTGAAATAGAGGGATAAGTAAATAAAAGCAGCAACCCAAAACAGCACGCAAAGCATTAACTCATGATAATATCTAGTATATGGCATCCTTGTACTTGGTGCAAGTTTTTGTTTTTCAGGTAAACATGACAAAAATGCCCATTTCGTTTTGGACAAATTAGCAAATACCAACATATACTTGGTGTAATAAGGCTTTTTTGCTATAGTGGGATATCTTTATGTGTATGTGTTCTGTATAATTGGAGAAAACCCTGAAGAATAGTCATTATATTCAAGAAAACCCCTTTTACTGAGAGATTGTGCACTTTTTCTGGGGTGATTTAGATCAACCTCATAGCAGAAATCACAGTAAAAAATTGTAGTTGCAGGCATCTTCACCACTGTGTATCACCATCACTCACTAGTGTGCTTTATCATCTGTAACGTATTGGCCTGTAATTTTGGGAGAGCACTCATTCACACAGTCAAGGCAATCTTAAGCACCTCTTTTTTTTATTCTGTCTACTAAACCATTTTGAGATAGATTTTTTTTTAAAGCTTTTTTAAATCATGCACGTCAAATATATTTTACTAACGCAGTGTATTGAGGCAGTAATTAAAAACAGGGAAGCGTGGACAGACAGGCACAGCATAAATACGCTCAACGGAAATGTACAGCTGTAAATTCGAAATGGGGTTTAAAGACGGAGTATAAGAAAAGTGATGAAGGGGGGTGGAATACAAATGAAGGATGGAGGGAGAGTGGATGAGAGGAAACACCCATAGTGACACGAGAGAGACATTTAGTCATCACCAAGCGAGAAGACAGTTGGCCGCGTCCCAGCCCCCTATCAGCTCGCAAGATTTACTTGTCGTTGGGCCCCCAAACCTCATTATCGTCTTTTCTATCGCTCTATCTTCCTGCAAGCACAGTACAACAACCAGAGGAGGAAAGAAAAAGAGGATCGAGAGTAGGAGAAGGGAAACTCTGATTTACATGCCTCTTGGAAACTTATACGGCATCTCATTATCATGTGCGATAGTTTATTGTGTTTGACTGTCAAATGAGAAAAATGGAAAAGAGAAAGGATGAGCTGGCTGCTGAGCCATCAAAGCTGCTTTCCGTGTGGTGGCATGCCAGCATGGGTGCTTGTATGCTCTCACGAACTTGGTAATGCGAACACATAACCACCCTTTTACACAGGCACAAAGACATTCAAGTGCGTACACATCAAATAGTGGTGAAGGACCAAACCATACATATAAAGGACAATTCACACTTGGGCACACAGGCATCCATTGGTATTAAATAATCAAAGTCTGAGATTACAGCTAGAATAAATAGAAATTTTGAATTGAATATAGATGAGTACTTGAAGCTGTGCTGGTGTGTGCTTGGAATATGTTGCGTGTCGTGCTCCAGCACCTGTGTGTATGGGTTTGTGTGATGGCTAGAAAAAGGTTAAAATTCATGTCAATGTTTGCTGCAAGACCTTGATTTCCATTTGTTTTTCAGTGTCTGCTGGCGAGACTCTCGTCCACAGCATGGTAGAACTGATTTATTGCATTGTTGCACTGTAGGCTACAACTTGCAACATGCAACTAAATCATACAGGAAACAGGAATGAATAAGCTAGAAAAAGGTTAAAATTCATCTCCGTGTTTGCCGCAAGACCCTGATTTCCATTTGTTTGTCAGTGCCTGTTGGCAAAGTTCTCTTTCACAGCATGGCTGAATTGATTTATTACGGTGTTGGAGTGTAGGCTACAACATGCGACTAAATCATACAGGACACTTGAATGTAAAATAACAGGTGTGTTTTTAAAGTGCAAGCATTGTTGCATTTACCAATGTTAGTTTTAGTCATTGTAGTCTCTCTGATTCAGTACGAAATCAACATTTTTTTCTCTCTCTTTCTCTTTTGCCTTTTCTTCCTCATTCCTAACATTTTTTTTATTTACTTCCACCAGTTGGAAACAGTTTTTTGGGTAGCAAGTAGTTTGTTTCAAGAAAACCCACCGCTGTTGGTCTGTGGGTTTGAGTTGTCTTATATGCTTTTGTATTGCGTAATCCAAGACTGACTACATGTTGCTGAGATGAGGCATAGCATCTGTTACGGAACTCATTGTCCTTCTTGTGTTTGAGGACAGTTCCCATCAGCTTCGGCAATATGTTTAGAGTTGTTGTCATGCAGCAAAATGGATTTGGGAGCAGTTAAACGCATTGTGATAGCTACAAAGATGTAAAGATGTACTTACAGTCCCTAAAGGCTCAGAATTGCACAGTACTGTATTTCTATTGATTAAATGAAATACAGAGCTGACAATGAGAGAGACTGGATGATTGGTTTATAATTAATTGATTACAAACAGTAGTGACAGAGCTACAGAAGTGGAAGTGGAATAAACTGAATTAAGACACTTTGCATTAGAAACTGTATTATGGTAGAAAAGTACTCTAAGACCAATGATAATAGAAGATAGTCGTAGTCATAGACTCTTGAGGCCTTTGGGGGGTTTTTTGCCAAGAAACTTTATCCACTAAAAATATCAGGTAGCTTAAATAAAACTTAGAAGAAAGACAGGAATGTTCCATGATGTTTGATTGACTGAGACAGGACTCTCTTCCAGACACTCTAAACCAAGGCACAATGTACATTCCAAATTCCCTTAATTTTAAACATGTTTATATTGTCCATTCTGTAAAATAGTCAGACGTCTATTCATATTAATGTACAGTATTCACCTGCTTGCTGCTACTACTGCACATTCACCCAATGTATATACTATTATATATATATATATATAATGTTCTTCCTCTACCCCCCCCAATTTTTGCACATGTCGAGGAGCGTGTCAGGCTACATTTCACTGTGTGTTACACTTGTATAACTATGCATGTGACAAATAAAGAACCTTGAACTTGAACCTTGATTGTACCACCAATCTGAGCCTCATTAGCATAAAAGGAAGGTTTTGTAGGTATGAAGACAAACGTTTTCCTTCAGGGTCAGAGTGTTAGGTCAGAAACCTAGACAAAGTGTTTTTTTAACAGTAAATAGCCATTATTTTAAATGCCCTGTTAAAGAATGGCCTAGACCTGGAGCTGCACCCCATGGTCACTGATGTTCTTACAAGACTGGAGGCCCCGAGGACCAAAATGTAGTTCAAAGAAGTCTCTGAGAGAGCTGCTGTTCAGACAGAGGCAGCAGATATTAACATTCCTGATGTTATTCCAGGCCAAGCAAGGTAAAAAAAGAAATACCTGCAAAGTTAAAGGCACTGCTCTGCATCGGTGATTGAAGACTATCAGGCACACAGTCTGAAGGACCATAACTAAGGCAGCGTGTACTTCATTTATATGCTTGCATTAAAAAGTTCTATACGTGATTTGAAACGAAAGTAAAATAAAAACAGACAATTGTCACTCACAGATCTATCAAAGGATGCCACAGAAGAGCAAGCTATTATGGTACACTTATTTATCAGTTTTATGAATTTTAAGATGGGACATAGCTGCTCACTGAAATGGCTCTACATACACGAGCTCAGCATAGGTTTTGCAGATTTTGTTCAGGGTGTATCAAAAAGAACCATCTTATTTCAAAAGGCTATATTTCTTTTCAGCTTGGGGTAAATTTTAAAATACTTGGCTGAATATAAAGTGTTATATACAGAACTTAAGACGTTCACAAATGCTTAGTAGTAGTAGTAGTTATAGACTAAACTGAACTTAAGAATAGTGATTTTCAGTCTAACTTTTTCAAATTTTTGAAGCTTTTCAGCTTGACTTTTACTCCTTTTTTTCTTCGCCTTTTTTCCAGCTTTTGTATTTGCTTTAAACTACACTGAAAATGGACTGTGCAGTGCTTTTATGTTCTTATTGGCCACTCAGTTCAATTCAATTCAATTCAGTTCAATTCAATACAATTCAGTCTTATTTATATAGCGCCAAAACACAACAACAGTCGCCTCTAGGCACTTTATATTGTACAGTATATCCTATAATAATAGATGCAATCCAAGCACTCTACACTAAAAACAACACTTACCACTTTATCTACATCACATCACATTACATCCAAGACTGTTAACTTGGATTCAACAGTTAACCGAGCATGCATTGCATGTCTTTGGACTTTGAGAGGAAACCAGACAACCCAGACAAACCCCAGGCAACCACAGGGAGAGCATGCAAACTCCAAGATTTGAACCCAGAACCTTTCTCCTGTGTGACAGTATTAATCACTGCACCATCTTTTTTTGGCTACAAGTATGTTATTTAAACAGAGATAGACTTTATTAGTTACACACTGCTCAAATTCTGGGTAAATTACTGCAGCACAAGGGCCAGGTTAATTAATTATTTAGAACAGAATAAATTACAGATGTATTAGAAAAATTAAAAAAAATATATAATGTACAAATAAAAAGCCAGCATACTATACAAAACTACTCAGTGTGCTCTAAGTCGAGTTAGTCACTTCCTTTGTCCTTCACAGCCCTGGGTCAGGGTTGGCTTACGCCTCAAAACTTGCTGTGTTGGTTGTGTTTCCATAATGGGACATGTCAAAGTAATGCAACACAGGTTACTCTATGAACGCCTCCCACCTCATCTTCTCGCCATTTCACGTTCTCTCCTGAGAACATGTTTCACCCAAAATATCAACTGGGTTCATTTGTTAGATCAATAAAGCAGCAGGTGGCTTTGGGGTTATTTCACCAGGGAGTAAAGTGCACAGGTCCACTGGTTTAATGTTAGATCCAAGCCAGAAGGCAGATGGATTAATTCCCAAGCCAGATCACACAACCTTTCTGCTATAAAACACAACTCATTGTTTTCGCTGTCTGAAAGGACAAAGATGATGAGTTTCTGCTTTGATGGATTAAACAGATTTAGCAGGGTTGCTAAAATGCAATGCTCACAGAATCTAAACCACCATCCTCCACCTTTCTAAAAGCCAACACAAGCCGTTAGGCCATCCTGTTTCATTTTTTGTGACACAAGCTTTTTCTTTTCTTTTTCTTTTAGCCACAAACAGACTGATTTGTAACTGCAAAACTCTGCTCTGCATCTCCAAACCTATATGCAGATTGTCTTAATGCACTCACAAACTGGAAATTATTTGTGCAAATGTTATTCATTTATTCATTAAATGCTTTACACAGCTGCAGATCTCCTTTCAGATTCAAAAATTAAATCTATTTGTTCAGATATTTTTACATATTCACTGATTTAAATATTAAATGTTTTGGCACATTCGAATATAGTGATGCACAGCAACAATACTCTTGGCTGGAGTCTCCTCCCTCCATCTTTGAGTCATTGAGGGCATTCGGTGACGCATGCATTTCCCCTTTTTGATTCCCCTTCCTCTCTTCATGTTTGTGTGATAAAGTGAGTGTTGGGATGAGGATCCACTCAGCAGGCCTATAAGGCTTAGCTCAGTTATTAATGGAACTAACGAGCATCAGCCCAAATGAGCTTTTAATGGGCTCTCTCTACCTGCAGCTACAAAGAGAGGGATGGAGTGGAGGTGGTGGGGGGCAAAAAGATGGATGCAGAAAAGACAAGAAAGGGTGAGGTCAAAGTATTTAAGCAGAAAAATAGATAGGATCAGTTCATGTTAGATTCCAGTAGGGTGGCAGTTTTAATTAATGGTTAAACATTTATTTAACTCTGACTACAAGGTGGTTTGCCTAACTTTTACTGGCTTCAAAAAGTATTAGAGGTGAATCCCTGAAGGATGCCTTCCTTAGAGGAACCTTTCCAGACATTTCTGCTGATGACCTGTGTGGGTCCAGCTTCTATTATGGACAGGCATTTCATTATCACCTTAACTATTGCTTTTTGCCCTTTGTCAGCTGAGATAGGATCAGCCCCCCTCGTGACCCTATGCAGAATAAGCAGTTAATAAAATGGATGGATGGATTTCATTATTAATGGAAATGGTTCTTTTTTCATACCTGTGAAGGGATCATTGGTTTTAGTTCACTTTGGTACACTATCAAATTCAACTTAGGAACTTGAGACTCATTACTTCCTCCTCATAGCTTTTGCATAATAAAAGTTGGGTTGTTTTTTTTTTTTGCTTTTTCAAATTACTTCAGGTAAACTTGCCTCATGACCTCTAAATAATTTTAGGTCTGTCATTCATATGGTGAAGTCAGGCTCAGGCTACAGAACTTCTTCATTTAGGTATTAAATGCCAAGGTTCAGCAACATTGGCTCACAGTGAGAAAATCCCAAATTAAGTTCATTTTCCTGTTGCTTCACCCTTGACAATACAAAGGCTTAATGCTACAGTTGGTCTCTAGGCACTCCACAATAGCAGCTCTGAGAGCTTAAAAGAAATTGAATGTAGACCATATATTTCCATACAAGGTTCTTATCTGCATACCTGTGTGTAGTAAAAGCAAGTTTTCCAAGGCATAGCAATGAATTTTAAGGTGAATCACCTTACTATTTAATTCAGTAAAATCTTTGCAAATTCATTGAAAAGCAGGAATTACATTTTAAAGTCTGTCTTCTATTAGTCTAAAACAGGCTGTGAAGTCTGTAAAGAACATGGTCCAAATCCACACTAGAATTTCATGTCTTCACACTTTGGCCTTTCTTCTTTCTTTCTGTCAGGTTTCAAGAAAGGTGATCTTTTAGTTTCTGTGTAATCCTGATAGAAAAATGTGGCTGGTTGCTCATGGGAAATAACTGGTTTGATCCTTTAATAGTCAGTACTTGTATTTATCTGTTACAGCATTCTTGGTCCTGCCTTCGGCCTCACCATTAAAACATCAAAAAGCAGAAAATTTGTATTTTCTAGCAGGACAACTACCCACCAAGTTTACTGACAAATTGCATCCTTGAATAATCTTAGACTAATAGATTTCAAGAAAATGTGTTGTTTACTGCTTTGTTAAGTGTAGTAAAAGCTTGTTTTATTTATTCACATTTCTTTTTGCTTCATTTTCCACTGCAATACATTGCTACTTTTGTAGTTCCCTATAAATCCCAAAATGACTTTGGACAACTGCCAGAGAAGAGCTGCGAGAGATGTATGATTAGGCACAGATGTGAGTGCATACTGTTATAAGTCTAGCGACTGTTTTAACGCTCTTGCTGCTCAAATGTTGGTAAATTTAATGTGTTTAATTCATTCCATTGTATTTGGAATCAAAGATTTGGATTCGTCAGAAAAATGGGAAAGAGAAAATAATAGTTCGGTGATTGATGTGTTGACTGTGTATCTAACAAAGCAGTGCACTGAACTGTAAATCGACACTTGATTGATATCACTCCACTGTTCAGTCTGGGGTGAGGTTTGAATTTCTTCTCCATGGTCCAGTGGCATCATTACTCATTGCTGTGTGGCTGCAGCAGTCTCCACAGGTGTTTGATTGGTTTTTCAGAGAGGAATAACACTGAAGTAAATTTTTATGGTCTGTCTTTTGATATATATAAATGTAAACAGTTTAAAACTCCAAAAGACTAAATTTTTAACAATCTTCCTGCCATATCCTGCATTATGCTGATTTTCCTTTATGTTTTCTGTTGCTTTAAACTATCTGTCTTTGGCCACCGTGTTTAGTGTTGTGCTCTTACTTATACTCTTTGCCTTTTGTTCCTACAGAATGCCGTGATGTGTTGTTACCCCTGATGTTGCGGGAGCTGAGTGGGGCACTGGTCACAATGGCTGACGGCCCACACGATGAGAGGAAAAACAGTTTGGAGCTCCTCAACAACATCCTCGAGGTCCTCAGCAGGAACAATGTGGTGAGACACAACGCAACCATTTATATAAAACACTGATCTCATCTCTCATTTGTGGAGAGGATTAAGGGTACAGTTAATTTAATCTTTATGCAGCTGGTCTTTTCCCACACTTGTTGTTCTGTGTGACTTCGTATACAGCCAAGTCCCACAGCCACAAGCCATTACAGAGCTTTTTCTGTCTAGGTTGCTACTTGCTTCCCTGTTTTCTTGTTTCTTTCATTTTGATGATTTCTGTGTAATTGTAGCAAATATGCTGTAGCAATAATTACCCTTCATAACAGCAGTCCCAGTTTCCCACAGATACAATCAAATGTCAGTGGGAAACAAAAACCAGATCCTCATTTCACTCAAGTGACTTGACCTAATCTTTGGAACCATCAATAACTCCAGAGTTTATGTAGAGACAATAAACATATATCGAAAGGTGAAAGGTCAGGTAGAAATGTACAGTCTTCATTTATAGTAAAGATTGTTTTAGGCCAAGCAGACAGTTCAGCAGAAACTGATGAGACACTGAACCTACGGGGTATCATTTTGTCGGAAAATTCGTCTATCTTACCTCCATCATCTTTGCAGAAATGTGAGTGTAAAAATGATCCAGTCCACAAATTAGATGAAATTTCCTTTGTCTCTTTTTACTGGATCTCCTCGCTAATTGGATAAATTGAAACTAGCCCGGAGCTCTGTTTCATCCCAGTTGAATCTACAGAAAAACCATAAGCTATTTTGTCTCCAGCCATCCTCTCATGCAATGAAGCTAGCCTTGACCAATTAGAATTTATTCGATTTTGGTTCGCACGTGTTGCTGCATGTTTGTATGTTGAAACAAAATGCAGTTAGCTCTTTAGTTCAACACTTAATACTGTATAAACACGCAGACGCACACACACATACATAAATGTAAAACAAATAGATCACCAGCATCTAGCTCAAGGCTTTTTAATTGCTTCTGCAAGTTGTTGACAGCATGCCGAGTCTTTGAAGTGAAGGTATGCCTTTTTTGGCTCTATTTATTTGGATGAGCTAATGAAGCATGTGCCAGTGGAAGACAGATAGTGAGAGAAGAGAGCAAGTTAATGAATGAAGTGGAGTGGAGTGAATTTGATGAGATGAATTTGCGGTGGTTGAGATATGAAAACAAATGCAGGTGGTGACAGAGTGTTGAAAGGACATCACAAGTTGAAATTCGGTCTTGTCTGGATCACAAAACCAGTGACGCACAGCCTCATAGCGTTTTTCCATCAAACTACACAAGGACAAAAAAGTTTGCTATAGAATGACGTTATTATTTGAGGCTGAGCACTGTTTATGGGCATGCAGAGAGGCTGAACAAACAATATGAAAACAGAGGATTAACAACTAAACACACAGTGATTTCATAGATAATGTGTCAACCGTGTTTTACAATGAAAAAATAGTCATAGGAGACAGAAAACAGGTGCAAGATCTAAGAAAAACAACAGAAGTAGAGGAGGAAGAGGTGATAGGAGATGAGTTTTGCCTCCTCTCTACTTTTCTGCTCCTTGTCTCCTTTGTTTTTCACCCTTCTGTCTTCCTCGCTCTGGGTGGTACCTGATTAAATTGTCACACAACAGATGTCTTCGAACCAAAGAGAGGGGGAGAAATACAGGTTGAGGAGTGGAGATAGAAGAGAAGATGTCACTATAGACATATGCTCATATCTCTGGAAGAGTTCGCATTGAATGTATTCACAAGTAACTTTTGTATATGATAATGTTGCTTTTTTTCTGTTCTATAACGGCAAATCAGTGTTTTCAGTTTATATCTAGTTGCTCGGGGAGAAGATAAACCAGCTGGCTACAGTTGGAGATAAACAGAAATGAAACTTTAGAAGAAGAAAGGAGCATTTGTGACTCTCATCTTTCAGCTTCCTGTTCTGAGAAACCCTTTCCAGGGGACCAAAATACCTACAGTGAGCTAAAAAGATTTAAGCTTATTTAGGATCTACAGCTGTGCCTCAGTTTTACTATATGAGTGTGTGTGAGGTAGATGGAAATAGTATGCAAGATGACATACACACATTTAGACAGTTGTTTATTTTGTCTATGTCCTCTGGCTGTGAGTCAGCGCATTTCATGTGATACAATCATATCTACCTGATTCTCATCAGACCCTGCTGCCATCAGGCCATTGCACATGCACACAGCTGCACTGATAAAACTTTGAAGCAGACTTATTTAATTTTTTTACCTTCCTCTGTTATTTTTGTACCCTCCCTCTTCTTTTCATGCTTTGCTGAACGCCTCATACAGGAATATACACACAAAATAAACACACACGTACACAAACAAACTGACACACACACACACTGGGACTAACAAGGGCTTAAAAACACACACACACACAGATGCACCCTGCAGTATTAGTACTAAGGTGTGTCTGAATGTAGCCGATGCTTCATTGGTGAGTTACTACCCCCAGGCAAGTCTGAGTCAGCGTCCATTGACCGCCTTTACTGTGGCAGAGTGTGCTTGTGTGTGTCCCTGTTTTTCTTTTTTCCCTGTGCACATGCACTGGATCTATAATGAGATTAGATATTTTACATATACATATATGCTTTCAAGGGATGCGTTTTCCCTGTTTGGTATGCATTTCTCTTAACTTGCAGTCTGAAGGTTTTTTTCTGTACACAGTAATAGATGGGCATAGTTTCACTCTCCCATAAGCAAGCTTATGGGAGAATCTGGAAAGTACAGCAAGCTATACACGCATGCACACACACACACACACACACACACACACACACACACACACACACACACACACACACACACACACACGTGAACTAGTGAATGAGACTTAGCAAATGTCATTCGACTCCAGCTGCTTGTGTCAAGAACGTCTGTCAATCAACACAACCGCGCCCCTAACTCAATTATCCAGGTGGATGAGTTTTTAAAAAATGACCCCACTCAGAGTTGGTGTAAAGGAGGAAATATCCATAGAGGCCCAAACTGATTTTTTTATGTTTTTTTCAGGCTGTAAATATTCTTTTTAATGCTGCAAAGTTTGACTGGGAGTCTAGAGAAAGCATCGAGTTGCACTGCAGTTTTTGCTACTTCATTTCTTTTGCACTCATCATTAAAAATCACCCTCCAGAATGTATATATTTCATGAAGTGTATATAAAGTAAAATGTACACTGAGAGTTGAATAATTTGTGCTATCTGAAGTGCTTTTATGATAATATGTATAGATGTATAGATGTAAGGCTGTGTTTAAGTTAACTAATATTATTTTTCAAGGTCAGAAATGACCCTGCAAGTCCAGCTGCAGTTAGTCCACTGAATAAAGTAGGAACAAGACCAATTAAACGAGAGCTGACATTACTGTGACACTTTGAATCGAGTCAGTTTAATATTTAGGCTTTGAGCTTTTTGTTCTTTAAACCTGCAGACTTTCTCTAAGGTTTAAACAGGCATCTGACCTGAACAGGTCTGGGCACAGAGATTGACTCTTAAAAACATTTTATCCCCTTTGTTTAATTCTGGAAGGATAAAAGAAAAAGAAACATGGCAGGGGAGTGGCTTCAAAGGGAATGGAAATATAGGAATAGGAAAGTAGGTCTGCACTGAAAAAGTCTACATTCACGTGTCAAAAATCCTTTTGCAGTTCATTCATCTACACTGAGGATGATTAAGTAAATGTCCTGGTGAGGCATTTCAGAAAAGTTAAAAGACTTTAAACTTTTATATTCAGAAAACTTTTTTTCTCTTTCTTCAAGTGTTTGGTCCACCGTGCATTCAGAACCATAGCCATGACTTGTACTCTGCAATTCTGGCTGTTTTCACGCTCAGCATAGTTAATTCAAGGGCAGAACACCTACACAGATAAAATGCTCAAGTAATCTTAAGTTTTGTAAAGAGAAGAAGTTCTGGGGTATCCCCACAAGTAGTACTAAAGTTATGCCTGAGTGAATAATGTTTGAAAAGGGCAGGAGCTGCTCTGCATCTGTCTGTGTATCTATTTTTTTTCTTTTGATCTGAGAAAATCTAACAATCTCCTGTGTATCTCTGTGTTTTTCTCCATATCCCTCTCTCTGTGCTTCTCTTTCCCCTCCACCATACACCTATACTCTGACTTGCTATCAGGGGGACACCTTCCAACATATCCAAGACATTGTAGTATCTCTGCTACGGGTCATCAACCAGACAGTCATCACCATGGGTCGAGAGCACGCTCTGATTGTAAGTACTTTACAAGTAGGACATATGGTGGACTCTTTAAAACCTTCTGTCTTGCGTCCTTGACATATTTTCCCTGCTGATACCATGTTTATCAAAAAGGATTTGCAAGAAAGCACCTTAATTTACTCCGCTATGGTATTCAGTTTGTTTTTGAAACACAAAATATGTTGACAGCAGAGTATTTTGTTTAAAATACACAATTTTATTGCACATACAAGAGGGATCGTGAGGGCTCACACACTGTCATGGGAAAGCTTAAGAAAATGCAGGGACAGAGCATTTTGCGCATAAACTGGTTAATTACTAAGTGTAGTATCATCCAGGATTGTATTTGGTGGCAACTGTACAGCCATAAGCAGTTGAAGGACGCCCTTGTGAGATCAGTTGTTAAGCTCTAAACTGCTGTGAACAAAGCAGGTTGTGAATGCTCTGTGTGTGTGTGTCTGTGTGTACAAAATTAATGTCCAGATGAATGCTGTTTGCAAAAATTTCTGTTTATCTACCAGTTGTGCTATGCTTTTACAAATATATTGTTTCCCTTTGGGAAAAAAATCTTCAAAAACTCTTCACCCTTAGTGACTCATTTTGTATATTTTGTTAACCTAAATTTAAAGTTTAGCACTAATATTTGTTGATTAGGAGGGCAAGTGTGGCCTGAATGCTACAGAACACCTATATTATTGAAATGATTGTCTGATATATTTTACATGACTAAGTTGAAGTGTGCTGTTGGTATTAAGAAAGAGATTGAACCTTTTCAGGTTTTTTTAAATTAATTTTTCTGGTTATCTTCCTGTTCTCTAAAGCTTCACATTGTGTTGTACCAACACAGCACTCACCTGCACAATTTGTGCAATGGTAAATTTTGAAAAACAACAATTCATTGGTGCCTACTGTATACATTGTATATTGATACTCAACATTTAAACAGGCCAGTCATTAAAATGGATTGACAGGTCTGTTCTTAGTTTGCACTGGTTCACAAATGTATTGAGTGTTTACTGTGTGAGAGAGGAGTCAGTTGTTTGTATTTCAGTGAGTATGCTTTATGTGTAAACTGATGCCCGCTTGTCAATGCCACTAAGTGCATGCGTTCGAATGCACACGTGTGTAAAGATCCTTGAAACACAATTGAGACTGCAGCAAAACACTTCCATTTTGGATGATAATAAAGGAGAGAATCGATTACTCTGTCACTCAGGGTTGACAGAAATTTTAATTATCTGACAAAGGCTGTCAGTCTTCAATCAGCTGTGTATCACATTGTCTGTTAATGTATTCTTAATACAATCTGTACTTTCCCTGTGAAATCCTGATGACTCAGTGAGCAAGCTGTGTGTCCAGACAGTTCATCAGCTTGTTTTCCCATGATATCCTTCAAGTGCTTCAGTTGTTGCTACATTCAAATTATGTCTGTCCAGCCATCCAAAAACATAGCATTCAAATTAATTTTTATATTCCTTTGTTTTTCACATTCATTTACATTCCCCTGCTTATTGCTGTAATTTATCCAAAACTGTTATAACGATTCATTCCCAGCTCGTACATCTGTCCATCTGTTGAAATAGCCACTGAGCCAAGTGACAAACTGTATGCTGTCTAGAGTGACAATGCTTCATCTGTCTGCAGCAGATTTGTTATTGAAAAACACTGTCCTCACTGTCAGGCGAAATGTAATCTCAAATTAGCCAGCAAATACTGGTTTCTGCCAATTTCACCTTCTTCCTCCCAAGCAGTCAAGAAAGTTTAACAGCCTCATCACATTTCCTTTTTTTTTCTACCTTGTCACCGGTGTACAGGGCTCAGGATTGGTTACTGTGGAAAATGTGCCATTCACAGTCCATGTTTTCTGCTCAGAAAAGATCACCTTCTGAATTTAAACTTAAGCTCAGTGCACACCCACATGCTTTACTCCGCAACATCTTGGATCCCCTGAAATATAATCCGCTCCTGCACCTGCTGCCCAGAAGGCCAGTTGTGGCTTTTCCAACTCTTAGAGCTTAGAGCCACCAGAAACACTTCTTGCGCAGTTTCTTGACCCGTGCCTTGGTACTGGGGCGACTGGAGGATGCCGGGGCTGGCGTCGGCTTGGTCAGAGTTGGTGCAGGCACATCATATTCCCCCTCTAGGGCCTCTATAACCCCCTGGAAACGTCCCTCCTGCTGTCTAAAATCATGCTCCACACTGGAAGAGAGAGAGAAATAGAGAAGGCAGTTGAAGAGGAAGGAGACAAAGATGAGTGAGAAACATTATAAGCATGATTTAGAGACTGAGCTAATGTGAACCAAGCCAGATGTTTGTTTGTTTTTTAAATTCAGTTCCTTTCTCACAAAAAGAGAATACCGTAAATGTAGGGGTTAAAGGGAGATGGTGAACAGCTGTGTAAAACAAGAGGAAGTCTACTGGGCAGAAAGAGAGATTAGAAAGAGAGGGGTTTAGAGACAGCTAAGCTAAGGTGACCTAGTGACATCAAGAAATGCTGACAACACCTTAAATACTGTCCATAATGCAGTTTTTATGGAGGTTTAAACTCATATGTTCTTAATTTTGGTGTACGCGCCATCAGCCCACACACTCTTTCACACGTGTCTCAGCTCAGTACTCTTTTCACATCTATAGTATTCTTTTGCACTCATGCACCAGTAGATCACAGGCTGGTGAGATGAGAGGAGTGGGAGGAGAACGAAAAAGAGAGTAGGAAAGAAGAAGAGCATTTGCACAATGGAGGAGCTAAAAGAAGGAGCAATGGAGGAACTTTTTTACTCTTCTATGTTCAAAGCAGACCCTCGTGGCTTACTTTTTCTATGCTCCCATTCCCCCTCCACCCCTCATCTCGCTTGTGCTCTTTTTCCCTCACCATCTCTCTGAAGTGCCCATCGCTGCAGGTCATAGTGTAGCAGACTCTGAGTTTCTCCCTCCATTTGGTAACGTGTGTGTGTGTGTGTGTGTGTGTGTGTGTGTGTGTGTGTGTGTGTGTGTGCTGAGCTGGATTATATGGGTGGAGCTACATAGGGTCTGGCTCTGTTGTTGACAGTTGGATGGTACCGAAATAACAGGCAGATCGGAGACAACTACCAGTCCTTCCCTCTTTTTGTATGCCAGCAAACAGACACACACACACACACACACACACACACACACATCACACACACACACACACACACTCACACACACACACACACACACACACACACACACACACACACACACACACACTCAAAAACATATAATATACAAACACAGACGTGCTCCCCTGCCATCTCCATACATCTTCCTCAAAAGCCCACGGCTGAGTGAGAGTAAAAGAAAAACATGCAGAGACTTATGAAAGAAGAAAGGAAAGAGACAGAATCTTCGGGGAGATCGAAGGATGGCTAAATGAAAGAAAGGCGACCTTTAATAAAACAGGGCAGAGAGGTCACTGCATAGTAAAAGAGGAAACAAAAAAAGACAGGGAAGTAAAGAAGGACAAGATGAGTGCCACTAGAGATATGAAGAGGGGAGGGCAGCAAGGTCTCGGCTATCCGAGAAAGTGCGCAGTGATGGAGGGAGAGACGGAATGAGTGAATATAGGAGAAAGTAAAAGCTTGGGTGGGCACAGAGGAATGGAGATGGCCGCATGAATAATTGATAAAGAAGATCTACCGAGACACATATACACAAACAAAGCCACACAGCATACATATAAAGAAAGATAAAGGATGGCACCTGCCCCACATCCACTTACGGTACAGTGTGTCTTGTTTTAGAAACTAAAGCTTTTTCCATGTCAGGTCTCTCTATACGTCCCCTTGTCTCAAAACCTCAGTATAGCTCTCTACCTCTCTCTACCCATACCTATTTCACTCCCTCACAATTTTTCGTGGATTTACTGCACAGCTGCGAAAGCTGCTATTCTTAATTCGTTGTGTAAGCTGTCACCTTCAGCATCTTTTTACGTGCATGTATGACTGCGTGCTACGGCGTCTTTCATCCCTGCGAGACACAGCTAAACCCAAAACCTTTATTATGTTTTTAAAATGAGGTGTAACATGTGGAGATCAGGGCTAAAGTTTTGGTTTGTTTGCTTAATACATCAGTTTAAATTTGAGACTTGTGTGTGTATTAGAATACTTTTAGTTTCTAGGTGCGCATATGTGTTTTGTTCTGCTTGTTTCAGCTGTTTAAGCTTTGGGAGGAAAAACAGAGGAGCTGTCAGAAGTTCCTCTCCCTCTTGTCTCTCATTGTAAAGATTAATTAAAACAGACGATGGCAAAACATCTTCAGGCAGTCAGCCCACGTCAAAAGCTCTTTTTTTCACCACAGATCATTAGGATGAATGTTTTAGTCCCACACGTAATTCATCCTCTGCCTGGGTGTCTCTTATGCCACTCCTCCACTCCTCTTTACCCAGAGTCCTCTAGGGTTTTGATAAGGCCATTATTGTCCAATCAAACAAACAGAGCTCGTGTAGTTGTGACTTCTCTGTGTGTATGTCACAATAAAGATGCTGATTTTCTTTTTTTCCACCCCTGTTTTTGAAACAAACTCATACTGACACGAGAAGAAATATGACTAGGCTGGAGAATCTGCCTTTCAGTCCAAGTCATTAACATATTTCAAAGCACATGAAATATATTCTTTTTTTTGTTTGTTTGAAATGTGTATGCACATGAATCAAATAAAAGCTGATTTCCCTTTGTGCTGGATTAATTATCCTGTTTGTATTTGCATGTGTGCAATTAAGACAATAAGAAAGTAGAGCAGGAGAGAAAATCTTAGAAGCTGAGAAGAGAGAAAGGTGGACTATAATAATGTGAGAAGTGCATACACCAGAGACCAGGATTGTTCCAGGTCATGTAAAGTATCTCCCCGAAATATTCGAAAGCCTCACATTTTGAAGACTTCCATGTCTGGCTAATGTTAGACATTGTATGACTATGTAATGACACGTTTCTTTGTGCAATGTATGCTACTAGACTACTGAGGGGGTTTATTTGTAGTACAAGAAGATAATAGTATGTTTTGTTCTGTAAACACTAATTTTCTGCTAATTTCATAAACCGCTAATATCTAGGTTTAGCACGTTCAGTTGTTCTGCTTGTCTTCCATCAAGTTTTCACAGTCTGCGTGGAAATGCTTCTGAAAGTGCTTATTTAGTCAAACAGTTCAAAATCATTTTTGGAAGTGTTTATGTTTTTCTGCTTAAGTGAATTGTTGCATAATGCAGGTTGTCTTGTCATTAAAGCATTTGCAGTAGTTAATCAGGCTGTTGTATAATTACTGTCAGTGTTTTGCAAGGCTGAAGTCAAATGCCTTGTTTTCTCTTAAAAGCAGTCCCCATTTAAGATATTCCACAACGTGGAAGATGATTCTTTACTGTGTGAACAAAGGAGCTTGCATATAAGTGCATTTGTCTCACTATGTAAAGTAGTGGTGGAAATCAATGTGTGTATATATGTGTGGATATGGATGAGCATGTTGCCATGTGGCAGCTTTCTCCCTTGGTGCTCATTGCTACTTACTGGGATAAGGATTTTGCTGTGTTAATTAGGATCAAGGGAACAAAAAATGAGATGAGGGGAAACAGAAAACTGGATGCAAAGAAGAGATTAACTGACAGAGAAATGGAAAGTCAAAACAAGAGCGAGATGCAGAGGTGGGGCTGCTTTGAGGCAAGTAGCTTTGAGAGTTAAAGAGAACTGAAGAGGTAAAGACCCCGCAAAACTTGTCTTTATCCCCTCGAGGCCTGCGAGGGAGATTTGTATGTGATTGTAAACAAGCAGAATTAACTTCAAGCCTAGCTTTGGTCTGTAAATACTTCTTTTCTTTTAGTTTTATCCATGAAGCTACATGCAACCTACATTTCCAGCTTATGTGAGCAGTGCAGAGAAAGAGTAGAGGGTGAAAGTGGGGCACACTGAGGTGATTAGAGCTTTGGCGATTGACAGACAGAATGAGGCACAGATGTAGACAGGAGTTTGTTTAAAAAAAGAGGAAATGACAGAGATTTTAGTGGGATGTAATGGAAATGTTTATGTGAACATTTGTGAGAGAGAGAAGGAATATGTGGAGCTAACAGGAGGATTAAAGTACAGTATGCGATAAGAGGCAGTGCAGTTCTGCAAGTTGCTGAGGATCTAAGAATGCAGTTAGTTATTTAGGTCAGTCAAGCATGAGATAACTGGACTGATCATTTAGATGTTGAATTAATATCCTTGTTTGCACAGAACATTCTTTTGTGTGTAAATATCCTCCCTTGGTAGAGCATCTTTTACTAATCTGCAAAGTACAGCAAGTATTAATTTTAATATTTATAAGAGCAATCACTCTTAGTCTCTTTTTCCTTATAATAGTGTATGGTATGAGTGGTACAATAATCAGAGTGGAAGAAAAGGGCAGCGACAGCAGGGTGTCAGGAAGAAAGGGTAATGAAACAAAAAAAGCTGAATAAGTGATAAAAACCTGGAAAGGCTGAAGAAATAACAATGGGAAATTGCATCCTACGAGAGGCATGCAGTTTTACAGAAGTTTCATGGCTATTTCTAAAGCTCCAGGTAAGAATTAGTTGTCATTGGTGTGTTATATAATACAGTAAGCTCATTATCTTTATTAGGTTACCTGTAGATGATGCAGGCTGTCTTTTGGCAGGTGGGGCAGTTGTTTATGTCCTGACCAGTTCTGTATGAGCTGCGACTGCAGAAACAACAAATGTAAAACGTTTACACACATGAAAGCAGTTTGACTGAACAGAGCCGTGAATGCTGATGGCAGTTACACGTCTGGTTTTTAATTTTTGCTGTAGTGTTTTGATTGGTAATGATCTAAACAAAATTCTATGTAGGCATACAGTGCATGCGTTGTTTGTTATAATCCGCTTAAGTAAACCACTCTGATATATTTACCATTGCTTTAATCATTAGCATATATGATTTTTAGATCCGCTACTTCAACAAAAAAGGAAAGAAATCCTGCCAAGCTTCAACAATATTCATTTTTGTAATAGTGAAAGATTATTTTGCACAAACAGCAGGCTGGGCTTTTCGTGGCGGTGTCACGCTGGTGTCAGAATTGTTATTTCTCTCTCCATGGACACGTACCCAGTGCAGCAACAACAGACATGCTGTCTACGTGTTGTCAAAGGGCACAAAATAGTTGTGATGTTTAGTGCATACAATGTGCCCCAGTAACACTATTCAGGACATTACCAGGATTGCCCCAATGGTTGAGTACCTGCCTGTTTACTATTCTATGCAGAAAAAAAAAATTGCAGCAACTGTCTTGGTACATCAGGTTTTGAGCCACACGTCACATAGCACAGATATTATTACCTTAAATTAGAGGCATAGTGAAAGTAAGCTTATTGTCTTTCATTTTAGATGGCTAGTTTGAACAGCAGAGCACACATGCCAACTGCATCAAGGCTGAACAAGACTAAAGAGACTACAGAGCCAAGGACACTCTTTACATGTTAGAAAATAAGCTGGAATTTAAAAATATCTGTTAGGCTTGTACTGCCTGCCTCCCAATTAAAATACTTTATTTTGCCAAGGTATTTTGGCTGGCCTTCAGTTGAACCATTTAGAGAAAAAAGTAACTGATTTATGTCAATAAAATTGACATTTTAATTACATGGAGTGAGACTGTGTAACTGGCATCATTTTTCTCCCCCACCAGTCTTTATCAAAGACGACAACAACAGCATGAGAAGACGAGTTTTTGCTTCAGGAGAGAAACGAGACAAGGAGCTGAGCACAGCGACAACCTTTTAGCTCAGCCGACACTTTTATCACAGCAGCCCACTTAGAGTCCTTTCATTTCTGGCACAGCACCAGATTCATGCAGTCCCTCTATTACTTGCTGCTTCTCTTAATGTTCATTCTTTTAATGTCTTCCTATCTTTCAATAGCTATCTTTCACCCTCTCTCTTCTGTCTGTCTGTTTTTCTCTCACTCTTAGCATGATACATGGGCATCCTCCCAAAAAAGCCTTTACACACAACAGAAGCATGAATGCACATTATACAGCAACAAAGATGGGGTAAGACAGCTGGAATACTGATTTTATGTGTCTTATTGTGCAGCTTAAAGATTAATTGCAAGGTAATCTGATAGGGATTAGACTGCAGCCAGAGACCTCTCTTAACGCTGGACAAAAATAAGGAGGGATGGGAGAGAATAAACCATGTACACAGGGAGTTTAGGTGATGATGGAGAATCATCAGTTTTAGGATAGTTGAGAGGTAATGGTTATGGGTGGGGAAAAAAAGGTGCAGACTTTAACTTAATGGTGAAATGGAAGAGGGTGGTGAAGAGGTGAAGAATAGGAAGCAAAACAAAACAGTGTGACAGCAAAGATCTGACAGCAGGGAAGAGTGATGGACAGGTTGTTGGGAGAGGAGAAGGGGGGAAGATGAGAAGGCACAGGAGTGATTCACAGTTGTTAGTTGAAGATATGATTCATACTTTACGGTGAAGTGTGTAGCGAAAGATAAGGAGTGGGAAGGTATTAATTAAAAATGCACCAAAGAAAGGTGTGTGGCTGATGGTGAAGAGAGGGATAAATTACTAAAAGCGGGTTAAGAAGCAGTGGAGAAGAGGGGGATTTTTGAAAGACCAGCTGTTATGTGTGGAGGGAAGAGGAAGAACATGTGGCCAGGGAGGAGGAAATTAAGAATCAAAGATTTAGCAGGGGAGAGAAAGAGTAACTGATTAGTTCTGTTTGCTTAGAAGTAGTGTCTGTTTGGGGCTACATGCTCTCAAACTCAAAGGAAATGCAAGAAAGCCAACACTGACCTCCTGCTGGTAGGTATCAACTCTCTCCAAACATGTGTACACACATTGGATCTCCACACTGGTGGCATTTAAAAATCTAATATACTGTATTGAAAGCCTGCCAGCTATAAAAACTTAAAAATACTCTGTTATTAATCTCTTTCACTCACAGTGCACCCTCTCTTCTACCCCTCTTTCTCATCTTTATCACCTCCCTCTTGCTTAAACATTTGCTCACGCGGTGAATGCCTCTACCACTCCTTTTACATGTGTTATCTCTTTTTATCACTCCCTTTTTCATTCTGTCTTGACATCTATGTTTCTTCATTTCACACTTTATTCTCAGATTATCCTCTTCCTTTCCTTCTTACCTTCTTCCATTCCCCTATTTCCCCTTCTCTCTTCAAGTTATTTTCCTTCCTAAGTCCCTTCTCTCACCCTTCAGTGAAGGCTTTGCTCTTCTCCAAGTCTTGAATCACGTTGAGAAGCACCTTTATCTTCTCCTGATTGGACAGCAGGTTCTCCTCCACACTCTGCAGCTGCTTCTCCAATCCACGTGGTGCTTGTACTGCATGTCCGTCCAGAAGTCCTCCCGGTGCCCCATTGCATTGTGCTTTCATATGAGTCTTACAAGGCAGAGTGTGGTCATCGAATGATTTGCTCTTCTGATTTGTGTAGTCCTTGAGTTTGATCCGTTCTAAGGATCGTTTCGGTACGTTTGTGGTCTCCTGGGTTTCGTTTTGCGCTACAGATGTGGCTGGTTTGGACTGAGTGGATAGAGGACAATTTTTTGGTGGAAGAGGTGGGGTGGTGCTAGATTTTGAGCTACTGTGACAGGAAGGAGCTGGAGACTTCAAAGCAATACGGGCTACTGTGTTCTGATGTGACTCTTCATCAGTGCGTTGGCCTTGAGCCACAACTTGACTGCGTTCATCATTTGAGTGTGATTTTATCACCTCTAAAGTTGGCGTGTGTGTTTGTTGTGTATGCATGTCAGCTGTGGTCCTATCTGTGTTACTTTGTGTATCTGTTGTCTGCGTGGAGGAGTCCTTGTAAGAGGTAAATTCTGCAGAGTGTGGCCTCATGTGCTGCTGTGAATCTTTGGCTTTGTTCTGAGTGTGTGTTGCGTGGTTTGAGTGTGAACTGTGCGCTTTTGGTATAGTGTGCGACAGCTGTGATAATTGAGTAGTCTTTACTGATGTGTGTTGCTGTGTGTTGGCTGTGTCTGTTTTTTTGGTGCAAGACTGGGAGTTCATAGTAGCAGAGTCTTTTCTTGACTGATTAGGAGCCACAGGCGGTTTCCGTGGCGGATTAGGTAAAGTCTGGCTAGCTGTTATTTGATTAACTGCCCTCCTGCGACATGCACCAGTGCACGGCGAAATCTGAGATCGTCTCCTCCCACATGTCCCACAAAGGCGAGGCGGAGAAGTCGTCATTACTCTGCAGGGCCGAGGTGGGGTGGCGTGCACAGTTGTACAAACGCTTACTGTCTTTAACACCGTGCGATGACCCTCCCCTCGTAGAGACTGCACCCTTCTCCTCTCTTGGGCAGGCTCCTTACCTTCTGTGGCTTCACTGCAAACCCCTCCCACCACATCAGAGGCTACCACACTGCCATTTGTGTACCGAGCTGTCCTTTTACCTCTCGTGTCCTTTGGGTTTGTCCGTATGTTTTTGATCTGGCAGTAAACTCCACTGCCTGATCCCTGTGACCCCATGTCGTCCTGTGTCAGGCTGTTGATCTCGTTTTGAGATGTCTCTTTTGACACCGGCAGACTGTTGCTGTCACTTCTGATAACTCCCCCCGCCTCTGCTGTTGTTGTTGTTTTGTCTGTTGCCATGGTGAGGAGCCGAGGTGTGTTGGTTGGTTGGCTGCTGTGGCGTTTGATGGAGGGGAGAGTCCGAAGTCTGGGAGATGTCTGCACCCCGACACTGCACAGTGGGCCCCATCGCCCCCCCGCCAGGGGAACTCCCAGTGCAGGGACTGGATTTGTTGGGTCAGCCACCCTCCTGCCCATACTCCTCTGGAGGCTTGCTCAGCCCCCTGAGGAGCTGAAAGGGATGGAGGCAAGCAGCGACATCAGCCGCCAGCAAGATTAGATCTAAGCGCAATCCAAGATGTTTCCAGCTCTTGTTTACCCAAATTAATTTATGTGAAAGAGTTTTTAGGGAGCTGGAGAAAGGAATTCAATATCCAATAAAGCTGTAGACTCTCAACTTTCTTCCATTAATGATCTTATTACTTGAGCTACTTCCGACTGGATGACACTGTCAAAGCTTTTCTCAGTTTCCAACCAGAGGCCCGCAGATGATGAGTTGGATTGCTTTTCTGGGCATTGCTGGTTTGTTCTGGAGAGAGGAAAGAAATAAAGGCAATGAATGATAGAAACAAAGGTAGAAACAAGAGAAACTGGCAAGAAATAGTCAGACTGGCAAGAAGACATAGACATTAGGCACGTAAAGCACCGTGTAAAAGCTTCGACCTCGACTGAGAGCATACACTGACCAGATCAATATAGGTCTATCAAGTTCTTATTACCCTAGCAGGTGGGTGAGAGTAACAGTGGCAAAACTTTAAATCCCATCAAGGAGAATGAAAAGACTATAGAATATGTTCAGGGTAGGTTATGGGCAATTGCATGTTTCTCTATAGAGTTGGGAGTTGCATACAAATCACAGGAGCTATAGATCCTGTCAATTTAAAAATGCTGCTTAATTCTTTTATTAAGTGATCTAAGGAGCTTGGATCACTTTAATTTAATTTCATTTTAAACATTACAACACATTTAAAATTATTTTTTCTTTCTTTACATTCCATAATAGTTTGTAGACTTATAACTAATCATTTGTTATCATTTGTCGTAAAAGCAGTTTGGAAATGTTTCAAATGAGTTAAGATAATTTAATAATTTTGTGATCAACTCTATAGCATTGTTCCATGTTTAATGTTTCTTTTGTGTCTAGTAATCTATACAGACATTGTGCCCTTCGGTCTATTTTAAATGTTTTTTTAACTGAATTTTTTAAAAGCAAGGAAATTTAATGTTAATCCATGACTAAATTATGTTAAGGTCTTATCTTTGTTTTGTGTTATTTTGCTTAGTCTAAAATTTTTGCATTGATTGGGAGAGAAGCAAAATTAGCCATTTAGTCTTTATCATTTCAGATCACTGACTCAGTGTAATTCAGTGGCGCACTGTGTCACTGCGATTAGCTGATGAAACTGGGCCAGAATTCTATTATATTTACTGTTTTTTTCCATATCAGGATTTTGGGCTATTGCAGGAAATATGGGCAGGGTACATCAAAAAGAAAAAGACAGATAAGGAAGAAAAAAGAGCGCTATTTAAATAACTTACCCAACTGGTACTATATTTAAGAGCATGGAAAAGTGGATGCAGGAACATTTGTCTGGTATATTTCGTTTTAGCTAATGGAGCTATGCTAATTTGAGCTAATGTAATTACACACAGTTTGGCTCTTGAGGATAAATGGCAGTGCAGTGCATTTGCTGTCTGCACAGAACTCAAGCAACAATACATTTTAAACTTGTTGCAGATCCAGCTCATATATTGTAGAAAATTTCTTTTTGTCCGCCTGTGTTTAAAAAGTCAGTCACCGTCCACCTTTGATCCCTCACTGCCGCACACAAAGCTGGTCTGCAGCTGGTGTGAGGTAATTTGTCCATGAAATTAGGCTTGTGTGTGTATCTAGGCTGAAATCTTTGTGTCTTCGTTTTTTCTTCTATCTTCTATCTTCACAAACAACGTTGTCACTCTATTCAGCCAGTGTGGGGTGCAAAAGCTGGCTGCATACACACACACAGACACACACACGTAATCAAACACACACAGGGAAGATGAATGGCTTAGTTTACACCAGCTGGTGCAACATGTCACACAGATTCTTGCTGTATACGGTCAATTGTGGAAAAAACTAAAAGATATAGAGAGAGAGAGAACGAGGGAGAGAGAAATAAATCAGCTATAGCCATGTTCACCTAATAGTGTAAGAACCCATGAGATTACAAACAAAAAAATCTTCTATTGTTTCATTATTGTAAAGAATTCTTTCTCAGGGTTTTGAGAAGTTTTAAAACAGCTTGTCGGCTCTGGCACTATAGCAGGTAAAATTATGTGCTCACCAGTGGACAGGTAACACATCCTAACTGCAGTGAGCCTGACTGCTACTCTAATATTTCATATGTATTCAGAATGAGAGGCTTGTACCCATTCACTCATACCAATGCCCTGTCATGACCTAAGCCTAATACCCCATGCTGTTTTGACTGCACAAGGAGAATAAAAATTGACATCTTAGCCTTTTCCCCCCCTTTTTCCCTGACAGCAACTGTAATTAAGGTTGTCAGACTCTTTTCAGTTTTCATTTAAAAAAAATTAAATATTAATACTGATGCTGGTGGGCTTGCCCATGAGCTGAAGTGCTGAACAAGGAACAGTTTAAATTTAGACTGTTCAGCCTGCATCCTGCGTCTGAAACTTTCTAGACATAGAAAACAATAAGTGTCACACAGTGCACTGCATTGCTTGAGAGCTTCAGTGACAGTGGTGCTTTGAAATGTAAGGTTTCTGCATAAGGCATTAAAGATCAAAGGATTTCTGTTTCAGTGACATATTGCTCCTACTTATATAAATATCTTGACAGTGTGTTTCGCTTGTGGAGTGTGACATTGCCAGGGAGGGGTCTCGCATTATTGACAGCCCAGACTGCTTATTATTGTTTACTGTGCTAACTGTGGTAATCACTTTCCTGGAGTGGACGACTGAAGCTTTAACTTTAACTTTAACAGGGCACAGCGACTGGGTGAATGAGAAAAGCACTGAGATTCGTTGTTTGCACAAACAAATTGCAGATGATGATGGCATTTCTGTGGTGAGAAACAGATGGAGAGGGAAAGCAAGAAGAAGAGAGCTAGCCGGTGTTTGTGAGTGCAAAAAAGAGAGAGAAAGAGAAAGGAAGGATGCATATGTGCATGCATATGTCCCCATTTGTGTGTTTGATTGTGTATAAGAGCTGTCAAGCAGCTTGTCTTGGGATTCAGACTGAGTGAACTAAAGGTAATTCCACTGCAGCTGACTTGCCTTTCCATCAGCAGCCTCATCAGACAGCAGAGCACCTGCTGCAAGTTTTTTCTTTCTTTCTTACTTTCATCATTTTGTGTGTGTTCCTTTTTGAAGTCTGACTCTTCACCCCTGACCTGCATGATGTCAGGCAGAAAGTGACACCATATCCTCAGAAATCCAGCTCACACTCTGTGTATCTCAGACTCTCTACCCTTCTCTTTTTCTCAATCACTTCCCCCTCTTTTAAATCTTAAAGGATAGCACTAACCTCGCATCGCTCTTTCATCACTTGCTGTGTTTGTTGTCACACTTTCCCACTCAGCACCCTCTCTTCCATCTCTGTCATGCAACCTTTGATTTTCTCTGTGCTTCTCTCGCCTCCTCTTTGTTCTTTATATATAAACGTAGTCTCTCACCAACATTTCACCTCTGGCTGTGCAAAATAAACGGGGAGGAGAAAGGGAGGAAACATTGTCATCTGGGGGATAAAGGGGAGGCAACTGAAGAGGATAACAGGGTAGACGCCGGCACAGGCAGGGCTGACAGGTGGCCAGGGGATGACAGCGAGAGAACAGATGTATTAGCAGAACTGTGGACAAGATGAAGGACTCGCACGAGCATTTGTATGTGTGGGTCAGCGGAAGAGATGTGAAGGCCTAATTTTCTATAGTTGCTTTAAATCTCCAATCAGTTTCTCCTTTCATAATCTGAATGACTTTTTTAAAAGATAAAAGTAAAAACAGAAGACTGGAGGAGAAGGAGGAGGATGTGTGAAGAGACAAACATTAAAGGAAAGGAAGAAAAAAAGATCTGGGATGCCACACACATTGCTTGCCAGTAATCAATGAACACCGCAAGTGTGCTTGAGCATCTGTCATCACGCACACAGACCATACAAGCCTTTCAACACCGCAGGGAGTTTCTTGACAGGGTGCAGCCTTTTATGAAATCTGTTTATACATGCAATGAGTTTAATTTGCCAGTCGGTGGGTTTGAGCTTTTAAAGCATTGTCTATGACACAGGCAGTCTCAGCGATGCCCTGCATGTTTTTTACATGTGTCTGTGAATGAGTGCGCACCCACGCCTTTGCAGTGGTAACAGAGCGCTGAATGCTCCAGCGAATCGAGTCCCCTGTCGTTTCAAGGTGAGTCTCATTTTTCAACTGCCGATTGACAGGCCCTGTGTGTGTGTGTGTGTGTGTGTGTGTGTGTGTGTGTGTGCGTGTGTGCAAGCGTTTTTAGGGAGACTGAGAGTTGCTTTACTGCTCTGTAATCACACCACCCCTTTCAGTTACTATCTCTCACCCACTCACCACCAGAACAGAACAAACGCAGCACTTTATTGGCCCTTTGAGACGGGGCACACAGTGCATTTTGTGCAGTTCATTAGGCTTTTTTCCCTCCAGCCACTGTTGTTTGGGTTCAAGGCAACAAAAACATTTCTCTGTTATATATTGCCAAACCTTTCTAATCTTACACCTCTGATTTAACATGTGTTTGAAACTTAAATGGTAGGCAATGTGTTTTTGGTGCCACTGGAAGAAAAATCTATAATAACCTTTCAGCATATTGTAATTCAAAGTGTCTGAGAGGAAACAGACTCCTTCACTTTCTGTTAGCTTTGTTTTCAGGATTTTAACAAGTCTACTCCTCAGAGAGAGACGTTGGTTGATCACAGATCTGTTCAGACAAGAACCGGCGTAGTATAAAGTCGAACAAAGAGCAACATTGTAAGATGTAGCTCTGCAGTGGGTTAAGCGCAAAACTTTCAGCTAGAAGAGTGGGTTCTAAATGTCACATGAAGCTTAAAAGTCAGCATTATCCTATTTCTATTCCATGTGAAACACCTGCTATTTAGTGTGGACGCCCTATGTCTGGTGGGAGGGACTTAGAACAGTGAGGTGAGAGCTGCATCTTCTTTCTTCTTCTTTTTCTGCCTCCTGCAAGTTTTATTCTATCAGAGACCTTTATGAGAAATAATTTCTGTCCATTTCTTACAACTGTTATATTGGATAGGAAGATACTTTTTAGACATTTAATATTCTCGCACGTATAAATCAAATAAAACACTGTGCGGAGGCATTTTGTATGGGATAACTGCAGGAGATAGGATTGCCACACCTGCCATTTAAATATTTGAGCACCTTGTAAGACCATCTCTCTGACTCTTTGCTACAATAAGCAGACAAGCTATCAAGCAAGATACTAAGCTCCCCTCAAAGAATTGTAATATAAAAATATAAGTTTGTTCAGTATCTTGCATTGCTTTTATTACTTTGCCACAATATTCTTTTTTTTTTCAGTTAACTTTCTTCAAAATGCAGGAGATGGGGGAAAAAAACAATCAATATTTAGTATGAGCGCCCTTGTCCGTGAAACCACACCAGTTCTCATTGGTTCACATTTTTCAAAGCAGTTAGTGTGTTCCAAGCATCCTAGAGAATTTGCCACAGTTCATCTGTGGATTTGGGCTGTCTTACTGTGTTCTGTCTCCTCGTTTAATCCCAGGCTGACTCCATGATGCTGAGATCAGTGCTCTGTGGGGGGTGTCTGTTGCAGGACTCCTCTTTAGCTTTGTGACAATACTGTTTGATGCACAGTACCCTATATGTACCCTATATATTTTCTGTTTGTCTGTAGTTTTCAAAATGTGAAGTCAGCCTCAAATTCAATATGATGATATACATACTGTGTCTCTTTGTGTTTGTTTGCATTTTTAATTAGTGATTTCACCTTTGTTAAGTGTCCCAGTATAACACTTCTTCCGGTAACTCATAGAAAAATGAATCCGGTATTAATCATCAAAATAAAAAAGGACATATACACAGCTGATTCTGCAGCCGTTGTCATTCTGCATTTTAATTGAGAGCAGCTGTATTTTTTAGGAACAGTGCCCATAAATTAGCATCTCAACTGGAAAGAGGGAAGTCACAAAAGGCTAATGTTCATACACAAAAAGCCAAACATTTCACTAAGCCAGCAAGTAAGGGTCTAAGTGAAGAATTGTTTTGGGAAGATTGTGCGTAATATTAATGAGAGAGTAACTGAGATACTCAGGTTCCTCTTAAAGGTATGCAGTGCAAACTGTGGTCACTGTTGCTCTCCAAGCAACACAAAAAAGATGCAAAAGAGGACTTAATTGGGGTTTTTATAGACAAACTCAAATCCCAACCACTTCACAAACAACAGGAAAATGGAAAATGCTCTGCGGCGCCCTGTGTACTGAATGTTCATGAAAAATTTACATTGGACAAACTCTGTGTATATGTACTTTGCGTTTGTGTGTGTGTGTTTTTGTTTCTGCATGTTTGGAATCAGAGATGCATAAATTAAGCAGAAGCAGAAAATAAATTAAACAGAGAACTGAGAGGCAGACTTCCCCGCACGTCTGTCTAAGAAGAAACTCAGATAAGGCAAACAATGTCACTAATTGAAAGTAAATCTGAAGGGTTTTAGTCTGTTCAGTGCATGAACACTGTAAACAGACACTGTAAGTCATTACAGTCTTTTTTTCTTTCTCAGGGACTCCCTCTAGTAGAGGAATGAAAGGGTTCGTATTGATGTTTAAACATGTCTACCTTCGGTCGTGGTGCAACCCCAATCAAAAGGCACGGCACGACGACACAAAGTGGGAAAAACAAAACTGATCTCATAACAATGGATTTTATTAAAAACTTGTAGCCCTTTCAGCCCTTACTCCTCGTGTATGTGGCAACAAATAGGAAATAATTCAAAGCAATGTTCTTTTCCAGTCAGAAAGACCCCAGAGGAAAAAAAAGTCAATTCGGTTTTAATGCTGTAAGCTTATTTATAACCTGTTAGGAACCTATAATAAGAAAAGGGCTGCAATACATTACAGACCAAGAGCACATTATTGACAAATCCATCTGGCGATTTAATTCATTTGTTTTGTTGTCTGCTGGAGTAATGTTTGCTGGTTGAGCAGCGGGGCAGAGAAACCAAAGGAAAACAGCATATTTATGAGATATTTAGCACCAAATACTTAATAATAGGAGATAAACATGATAGAGTGGAAAACTAGACCGAGTCAGCTAAGAGGGGAAAACAAAGTGTTTGAGTTAGAGGAGACGCCACAGATGCACTACTACATAAAAATCTTATCAGTGTAGCTAATAGGGTGTGATATCATCAGAGGTTTACATTTTGGCTTTTACTGTGTACTCTTCTCTCTCTGAGCATTTTTTTCTCCAGTCACCTTTCTTTTCCCCTTGGTCACCTGTCGTCATCCTGATTACTACCTTTTGTCTTTGTACTCTTTTTATCATCTCATTGTTCTCTTCTCTTCGATATCACTCATCCTGCCTGCACATCCCATCCAATATCTCCATCATTAACCCCTAATCTATTCCTCCTCCTCTCATCTCTTCATCTTGTTGCCCCTGCTGCCCTCGCTCCCTTTCACACATCCATCTTCCCACCATTCTGACTTTTGTGTCCTTTTGTCTTTCACCGCATCTCATCTGTTTCTCATCACTTGTTCACAGTGTGTCTGGTTAGCAGAGCGGCTAAAGTGTCACTGACATGCACGTGCGGATGCACTGACAGATGCACAGACACACACACATATAACTTCATCTGTGCATGCCAGTACATACTTCTTTGGATTCCTCTTTCTGTCTTCCTGTCGACTGACTGAACCTTTATTTCTTTATTTCTTTCTTTTTATTTCTTCTTTCTTTTTTTATGTCTTATTTCTTTCTCTCCATTATTTGTGAACCTGCAGACACTGAATGTGATAAAAGTCAATGTAGTTTAAAGCTACCTACTGATTAGGTTTTCTCAGTGTATAATTTTAGATGTAATTCCTGTACTAAAGTTGTTTCCAATATGTGAACCTGTATTTGTGCATTTACTACTAGACACATAAATTACTTTCTGTATAAGTTTATACAAGTTAGAAGTTATTACCAAATAAATGAAGTCCAACTCAGGAGTGTTACAAACAAATCAGGCCTAGACATATGCAAAGAAAACATGTTTATATGTAAATAAAGAATATGAATTCATAAAGCACATTGTTGAAAATATTCAAGAATCTTCGAGAAAGATTTCATTGGTCCTGAATCAAATTCCTGCCTTCACACATCAGCTATTCATTATTATTTTTCCCAGAACAAGAGCAGAGAAAAGCCTTAGCAACATTCTGGTGCATTCCTAATAACCATGACAGGCTCTTTGTAAAGTGGCATGCTAAAATTTGGACACTCCTGAAAATATTGCATATTATGTTAAAGTGAGAAGAACTGAGTGCAACCACTGCAGAAAACAGAGATAAAAATTGGGTTTTATTCAAATATGGATGTGGTTTTCAGGGGGTTTTATCTGCTTATTAACTTTTCACGAACTGATAATATGCTGCTCTGTCATGTGTGCTTGGTCATCTTTGTGCTTTTAAGGTTTCATAACATCAGCGGTTCATTAGACTTTAATTGACTCAATAGAAAGAATCATCATTGGGAGTCCAGAGCTTGATTCATTCTTGATTCATTGATCCTCTATTTCAGATTTCATGGTAACACCAGGGCTGACTGGTGATCTGAAAAATTACATTTTACTTTTACTTATGAGTTTGAATGCTGTTTAGAAATCCAATGCACCCCGTTCCTTTAAGCGGTGGCTTTTGGCCCTTCATAAAAGACCCAAAAGAGTCCCAGCTTGTCTTTGACATATTTATTATTTCATTTAGGTGAATAGGGCATTTTTTTTTTTAAGATAAGTTTTACTTAAGGTGTTTAACTTAGGTTAAACAAGTGTTTTCCAATGTCAGTGACTAATGATGTTAGAATAGTAATACTTGTCTGAATATTGACAAAAACTCTTTTCTAAAAAAACAAAAAACAAACTACCAGCTTGAAAATTCCACTTTCTGAAATAGCGGTAATGAAAATGCAAAATTTATAAAAATCAAGAAAACTTTTTTATTTTATAAATCTGTACATGCTGGGCAAAAAGGAAAAGCAAAACCAACACATGGCAACAAAAGGCCTACAGGACGGTGCCGCAGCAGAAATGCACTGTTTCCATGTGCAGACATGATGCACAAACAGTACCCATGTAGAGAAGGCAGAACGGGGAAAACGTCCTTCATTCTCACAACAAATTCAGCATCTTAAGTATGCAAAATAACATCTGAATAAGTCAGTCTCAATTTGGAAGGAAGTACCGAAGACAGATGAAGTTCAAATTGAGCTGTTTGGCTGCAGTTATCGAAGGCATGTGTGGAGAAAGGAGCAGCATTTGATGAAAAGAACACCTTGTTAGCTGGAATGACTCTTGTTTAGGGTTGTGCAGTAGCTTATGGCAGAGGAAACACAGCATACATAGAGGGAGGAGGAGTTCAAATATTGCGCAAGCAGTCAAGAAAGTCAAACTGAAAACAGATTCCCTTCTACAGCAACAATAATGACTCACAACAGAGTACAATTAACTGTTTTTGGCTAAACATCCCACACAGCAGTAAAAGCGAGTAATTTAAATTTAATAAATTTATTCAACAAGTGCGGTTATTTTGCTGTAGCCCTGTAGACATGTCGCTGTAGGACTAGAAACAACATTATTTTTCTTTTCATTTTTCAACTTGTTGATGTGTTTGTGCAAGTGAAAGACTGGACTGTGTGATAGTGTAACACATACACACACGCACACACATACAGATATGCACAGATTGTGATCCTGATTTATGTTATGAGGTTATATAAATTTTGCACACAGGTCACATAAATCCACACTGTCTCAGTTTGAGATGTCTGTATACAGATTTGATCGTTTTAAAACAAACGCGCGCATACACACAAACACAGATGCATGAGGTCAGCATTAGTGTATAAAGAGAAGGGTTATTGCTTTATAATCCCACATTAAAGCTACACTAGCTGTCCCGATGATTGGTTCAGAGGCTTTTAATATTAGTCGGGCAGCAAAGACACACACGTATTCCCATAAACACACAGGAATGTTCGGAATCGTTGTTAAAGGAAAACTTGTAATTAATATTGCATTATGAAACACACTCACTTAAGCACACACAGACGTATTCATGTGAATCAAATCCTACTGTGACAGATGGATGGGATTACTCACCTGCCACACACACACACACACACACACACACACACACACAGCGTATCTGCTGTCGATACTAATGCAGTGATCATACTACTTTTTTCTTCCTTTTTTGCGAAAATACACTTATAAGGTTTCCATAAAACAGATAGACCATCTGATATATAAATACACTTTTAGCAGACGACTGACTCTGTAAGGAATGAGACATCCACCAAGCCAAAATTTGTGTGTTTTTTGGATTGTTTGTTTGTATGTTTATCTATGTAGCCCAGAGGTTTAACCTATGGATTTTTTTCCTGCACTCCAGTTAGCTCTCTGGTGCCTCCTTCCATAAAACCAGTTACCTTCATTCAAAACCTTAAATCTTGAATGAGCATCTTTGAAAAATAAAGTATTTGCCTTGGGCTACCAGACCAGAAACATTCCTCAAATGGCCATAACAGCGCGAGAAGAAAACATGTTAGGCTTTTATGCTATCACTCCCCTATACACACACACGCACACACACACATACACTTAACTACATATACACTCAGTGTTATTTTTTAACAAATATCTTTGCTCTTGCTTTCTTAGTCACTTACCTTTTCTTATCATCCCCTTTGGTCCGCATGCTTCTGTCTTGCCCTGGTTCTGTGTGTGTATCACTCCTGTGTGGTAGTCCTTTAGTGCTCAGTAGAGCTCTCCTCCGATTCTTTACCACTCTATCTCTCTCTCCGTCTCATTCTGTTGCTGCTGATCCTCGTATGCTCGCGGAGCCCAGTGATCCTCCCTCCCTCTCTCTCTCTCTCTCTCTCGCTCTCTCTCCCTCTCTTTTTCACACACACACATACACTCCTCTCTCTCCCTCTTTCCCTGATCAATATTTCTGCCTGCTTCTCTTTAGCTCTCATGTGCTTCTCAAATATTCTCACTCATTTCTTAAGTCATCCAGTGTCATGATTCGCTTTATTTTTATATATTGGTGACAAATCTGATGTCATGCCCTGAATTTTGTGTCTATGTTTGTCTGTGTGCCTACATTGACCCTGGCACAGTAGTAGACCCAGTGAAACTTTGGCAGTGTGCTCCCGGGAGTCGAGCCAGGACACAAACAAACACACATGCGTGAACACACAGAAGCACACACTCGTGCTTCTACCACTCACTTTATTTATACCTTTGCTTTTCTGTGAGAATAAAGTCTAGCATTGCCTTGCTAACTCGCTTTCTCTTTCTCTCTGTTTTGATTTTCTCCTTGTAGTTTCACCTCACTCTTCTATTTGAGCTACAGTATTTGGTCACTGTCCTCTCTCTTCTTTGCCCCACTTTCTCCTCTTCATGCCATTCTTTAGTGTTCTTTCATCCTCATTTTTCATACTCCCCTCATGCTCTGTATTTGGCTGTCCCACCACTCATCCTCCTTTAAGCTTATTGTCTTTCTTCCCCTGCTCCCATTCATATGAGCTGAGAATGACACTGCTTTCTTTCTTGTGGCAAATAAGGCAATTAGATAAAATGAAAAGAAAGTGAGATTAAACACCATATGACATCGGGTTTAAATTATGCTTAATGATGAATGCTTTGTCTTTTGAGCCTTCCAGGAATTGTGTGCGTGCGTGTGTTTGCATGTGTGTGTGTGTATAAATTAATTTCTTCTTTTGTCGTGCATCAAGGAAGACAAGAATGTTTTACCATTTTTCACATCTTTTACTGGCAGCTTTCAGATTTAGAATTCAGGTTTAGGGATTGATCTTGTATGGTTTCATTAGGATAAACATTTGTTAGGCTGTTAGCAGTTAAGAAATAAAGCTGCAGGGAATTTACAAATGTAATGCTTGTGCAATAACACAATGCAATGTCGAGCTTGATTCTCCATTCTAAGCAGTGATTGTCAGTGAAATGTTTTGAATATTTCTTTAAAACGCTGCGAGTTCGTGTGTTCCCTGAGCGGCTGTTTGATGCAGTGTCCATATAAATGTCCCTCCTGACCCCTCCCCCATCTGAAAATAACTGGCGATGTATGCACCACTGCAAAGTGGTTGACTCACCTTGTGTTGTGTTTCAATTGACCTCTGGTGTGATGAGGTAAATGGTGTGTGTATGTGAGTGTGACAAATATAAATGTAATTATGCACATTGCATAAGCAGCAGTCACCGCAGTTCAACACATGAAGGCTTTTAAAAAATATTACACGTGTGCACGGAAACACGCGAGGGCCATGAATCATGAGATAGTTGTGCCAGAGCTTAGAGGTCGTGGTAATTTGATTTGGGAGAGGAAGATGAGAAGGGGTATGAGAGTGTATGGTGTGTGAGCTTGAGAAAACAAAAACCTGTCCTCTTTTTAAGCCTGTAAATGTTTTATTTCACTGCATTTTTTTCTCTTTTTTCATTCATTTTCCCTTGACCTCCCCTCCTCTCACTCTTCCCTACTTGCGTTAACTGATTCTGGCTCTTTTTACATGAGTAGGAAATGGGCTGAGGACACATTGATCTGTTTTCTGAACAGTCAACAGGCGTGCAGGTTTGCATACGCTGTCTAATGCACACAGATAGACACTCATGCTACCTCTCTCTGTTGCTCTGAGTCAAACAAACATGCAACCAATCCATCCTTAAACACAGCAGCTCTAATTACTGCTGCACACAATCCATCTCTTTTGTCACCCCCCCCCTTCCCCAACCACCTCCAACAGTCTCCCCACCCACCACCTCTCTACATTTCACCTCAGCCCACAGGTGTTGGAAAAAATGTGTCTGCATGTATTTGTGTGTAACAAGGAGGTCAGTGTTGAGCATGTCGCTGTGAGGGAGTACAGTAAGGAGTGCTGCAATTGTCCAGTGAGAATGTGTTTTTTAGATGTTCTATTTTTAAAAAAAAAGGATGATGACAAATCACACTTGAGAGCAACATAATGACCTCTCATTTAGGGGGATGTCACAAAAGGAACCACAGAGGAGGGTAAAGAGGGAGATTGGTGAGGAGAGCACAAACGGGATATAGACTGCTGTGAAAGGCATCATTGGTGGAGTCTGATGTGGAGTCATTTGAATGGATTGTTCTTATCGTGTGCCCTGTGTTTTAAATTGAAACTCCAGATGACTTCCAGTGGATAGTCATCCACTAGTCTAGGCTAGTGTCTATATGTATATGTCTTTGGTTATTTGCACTGTTAAAGGTGAAAACATGGACGTAGATCAGTGTGTACTTAGTGCACTACTTGATTCCCTGTTCCACACTATTGATTGGCAGTTCTGTCAATGTCAGAAACAGCTACTCGTGTAAAGATTAAACCCTAAAACCTTAAGCATTTAAATTGGGACTGTCACAGTTAATGCTTTAATTCTCTGTCTTAATTTAAAATTAATGATATGTTAATTATATTTAATTGCATCCATCGTCGTTCCACTGTTTATCCCGCTGGGCATCTCGTGGGCATAATGAACTTTAAACAAAATTCAAACTCACTGTCATAGAGTCTATGTAACATTTATAAGACAGAAAAGCCCAGGCTCAAAAAAATATGAGCAATTAATTCGGGATTGCCAACTTACAGCTACCACTATCAGTGAGAATATTGACAGAGGCTGATGGCAGGGGTTACTAATATAATAATATAGTTACTAGATAGTGCTGATCTAATGATATAGATACAACAGTGTGCTCACTAGGGTGGCTGTGATGAAGGCTTAATTGAGTCAGTTTACAATTTCATGGTTATTTCCATACTTTTTTAGTTATTGTTTACTGTGTTCCTATTTTCATTATTCTGTTTGATTCTAAGGCTTTAGGTAATGTAAAGCAGTCCAACAGAAACTGGAAGAATATTTAAACTTAACTTTAACTTTAATTTTTTTTCCAAATAAAGTTTGTTGTTAAATGCATTGCCTCAGTCTATTGAACAATCTGTCTTTCTTTTTGCCAGCTGTCTTCTGAGAGAGGACAGCTGGCCTTAGATTAGTAGTTTATGATTTTGTCATCTGTCATCTACCACACGAAACATAACTTTAAGGACATTCAAATGTCATGCTAATGCATTTTGAGATTTCTCAATTACGGTGTTTTGTAGGCGATAACGTCAAATTAGCAACAGCACCAAATGATAACACCTTGGCAGCTGTGTCTTACTCTGTATTCTTGCCTTAATCACAGGGTTGACGCTACAATCTGAGATGCTAGCTTCTCTATATGGCAAATTTCCAACACAAGTGCCAGTCTACCAGCTGAAGGGTAGAAAAGTATACTGTGTAATTTTCCTTCCAGTGTAACAGTTCTGTCTCCATGTCAGAGGTAAATTGTCATTTGTAGTGATAAAGTTATGGTATGTCCATAAATGCACATATCTCTCCTGCTTTAGGGGCACTCATATGGATCTTGCTGGTCTGTAAAATGAAAGTAGCAGGAATTTAGGTTCAGAGAAGAGACTTGTACAAATAGACCTAAGATACAAGCCTGGATTACATTTGTAAATGTGAATGTTGTGGTGAAATCCTGATATTCACATTTTTTTGCTATGTTTAGAAAAAAATCTTTTCTCAGAAAAAAGTTCCCTCTTTTTTGGTGTATTAGATTAGTTTGGTTAGCAATCATGGACGTGAAACACACATCTCTATACATCTCTGCAAGCATAAATTAGTTACAAATAATAATAACATATAGCTATTAAATCCTACTTGTATTCTGTTTATATTTTGGCTTTACAGTGGACCAACCAGGAATTCTGTCATTTGGTGGCTGGAATTCCACACAAAAATTTCATGTTTCACTCTTTTTTTTTGCTAATTATGGCTCAAGAAACAATAGAATTTCAGTTTCACTATAAGCTGTAAGCAGGTGTAACATCTGGGTTCAATTACTATTTCAAACTAGTAATTTGAGAGTGTAAATCATATCTTCCTAATATCATCTGTTGTTGAGTGGATGAATGCTGACTGAGATCTATCGCTGCTATCACTATCAGTAAAGACATTTCGTTTGACGCTGTCACCACAGTAATGACAGCAACACATTATCAGACAGCAGATGATATGCAGTGAAAGTTATCAGGATACAAACTGCTTTGTCAGGTAACTGTCATTTGGAAGCAACTTGGAAATTACAGCTGTGAATTTGTTGCCAACAGCAGTGGCCAGAATGACAGAATGGATAGACATATTAACCCTTTAAAGCCGGTCGGAGCGGACACGCTCCATTTTGCGTAACTATTTTTAAATCCTGGTAGCTCTGCAATCACGTGAGCTAGCGCAATAATTTTTTTTTTCATATGAAACCGGAGGAGTTGTACTTACATCTTATGCCATCAGCTTGTCCTAGGTCACAGTTTCCTTCCACATATAGCTTTGCAAAAACTGCATAAAAAGCACTTGCAGCAACAAAAACATAATATTCCAGAAACACGCTTTGCCGATCCGATCAGCTGTTTGTAACACTTCCTACGTGAACTATCGCATGTCCGCCATGACCTGCGCGAAACCGGAAGTGACGTCATTTTGCGAAAATATAGTTTTTTACCATCGTGGCCTTATGAGCCTCTACTGGTGTTTTTAAAAGTTATCTTTGACTTTATGACTTTCTGTGTTGTTTCTGGGATGCTTAGAACTCATATTGCACTGCTCGAAATAGTTTGTTTTGATGCACATGCTGGGTTTTTTTTTTCTAATTTGCATTATAATATTTATTTTTGTTTTTCCTGCAGTATATGAAAATTGGTGTATTTCAAAAATAAAACTATGAAGACACTTAAAATAAATTTCCTGTGGTGGGAAACTATTTTGTGCAACTTTTTTGTATTTAAAGTTTTGAAGGATAAGCCTCTTAAATTTCTTTAACTAGAAATATATGTTAAAAAAACAAAAACAATTTTCAATTTTTTTGCAGTTTATTGCACTTTTTTGCAGTTTATGTTATTACTATGCACTTAATGCATACATATTATTAAATTTGGGCTGTAATGGTTGTATTGATGTATATCAACTTGAAATGCTCCCAAAAATGGCACTACAGCATGTAAAAATATAATATAAGCTCTGGCAGACTTGGTTCTATGGTAGGTCTTAAAGGGTTAAAGGAAAGCAAAGGATGGAGGAGGAAGGGAGTGAAATCTCAGACCTTGGCAAAGTCTGTGCCATGTTTTGCCAGTAATCTTTTAGCTGTTGTGTAAGGCCTTTGCCTCAACAAGCCCTAAGCTCTCTCTCTGTCATACACAGTGTGATTGTTTGCAGTTTTATTATTATACACAACAAAAATATACCTTCCATGCGTCTTTGCATGCAACAATGTGTTGATGAAACACATTCATGTGTGAGGACGCAGGAGCATTTGATGGCTAGATATTTGGCCCTTTCAGCATTTGTGTCGTGTTTAGATGGCGTTAAAGGAGATTGAGAGCACTGCCCCTCAGAGAACACCAATTAGAGTGAAGTAGGGCAATATGACACGTGACCTACACTTCAAAACAGTAACATCCACATATACACCAGCAGAGTGAACACTAAACCAAAAATGTATGAGCTGTTGAGTAGTTTTCCTGAGTAAGTGTGTGTGTGTGTGTGTGTGTGTTCCTAATCCTATTACTGATCAGGCAGTGCACTCTAAGGAGGCAAAAAAGGAAGAGCGAGGGGTGAAAAAAAATAGAGTTAATTGTGCTTCTTGATCCTGTCTGTTGGTTTTTACCACCTTTGGGGAGAGTTTCCTACTAAATTACATATATTAGTATATATGCATAATTTAAAGACTTGCCACTGCTGTCAATAACAGTGTTTTCTCATACTAAGGTTTACTTTCAATGACAGGAGTTAATTTTAGTGACAGATAAGTTGTTATTTAAGCACAAACTAATCATTGTTCCCTCATTTAAGTGTTTCTTCCAGCACTTACTCTGTACTTAGGTGTCACACTAAACTGATCTCCCAGCACTTTTAAGAGGGAGACATAAGAGGAAAGAGAAATGTGAAAGAAGGGAAGCGAGATTAAAAAAGGAAGTATGGTGATGGGGTCTCTGGTGTCACCATAGTGCAGACGGTTGGGTGGAGGATGGGGGTAGTTATACCCTGAGCACTAATACACAAAACCACACACACACATAGACACACACACGCACGCGCATTCAAGAACATACATTCTCAGTAAGATATTTATTAGCGACTAAGCTCTGTAGGCACCCATTATACGTATGCTTTTTATTTCATCATTCATTCCTTTCTTCTTCTTCTCCTCCTGCCTTTAGAGTCTGTTGGCAACCCCAAGGACTGCATGTTAAAAGTTTAGAAATGTGGCACAGCGTTCAGGGACAGTCCCTGGATTCCGAGGGTGCTTTTAATTATGCTAACTTATGCATCCTCAAGTCCTCTCCCCTCCCAAGACCCTAAATTGTTTCTCCTTTGTCACAATGAACGATCTTTCAAGTCCTTAATTGCATCTTGAGGAGAGAGAGAGCTTTTAAAAGGGCTGAGAGTGAGGAAACACATGTGTAACCCACAGAAGCCTTTTATCAAGTGCTGTGGTGAATAAATGCTGCACCTCCTTATGGGACCACAAACTATGTGTACTGCTGTTTTACTCACACGACTTTGTGTCGTCATGTATAAGCATTAACAGATAATATAAAAGATGATGTTGATTTACTGTAATCAAGTTGTGTATAAAAATCAATCCTATATATTCAAGAATAATTCACTTGCAAAGTGTTGTAGGATCACACAAAGCTGCAGATTTTTATTCATTTATTTTTTGTTTCTCTACTTTGAAATTGAAATGTACGTGTTCTAGCACAGCTGTGTTTTATTTTACTGTTTAAGGAACAATGTTGCAAGTAAATAAAAAGACTATCGCATCATCTCAAATAGCAGAAGATTATCATGTAGTCGGTTTGACAGGTGATCCAGTTTTGCAGCACACAGACTAACACAATGGAAGAATGGTTTGATCATTTGGCAGCTTCGGCGTCTCTGTCCTTGCATTTCTTACACATCTGTCACCACCATTGCTGCTATCAGGAGCTGAAAAACAACCAGCTTAATAAAAAAACATCCCTCGTGTTGTGTTTGAGGCTTGACCACGCCTGCACCGCCACTGGTTTAAAGTTGCAAAGTTTAAAACACGTGGATGACTTTTTAACAAATGACGTACTGCTGAACTTTGTGGCTTATGCTGAGACGTTTTGATTTTTATGAAAATGTTTTTGACGTTTTCCACAAAGTTGTCACTGATAAGCCGTAAACCCATGATAACCAAAGTTGACATATTTTTTTGATTTTTTGATTATTATTTAAAGGCAATAATCGGTCACAGTCAACTGAAATCAGCAGCAAGCTTACAAATGTTGTAGTGAGGTCATATCTCAGCAATGCTCAGAGCTATTACATCCAAACGTAAAGCACAGACCCGGGACCACATTGTGAAGACTGTCTGTTTCCTATGAGTGCTTAAAGTCACGTTTCTAACACGATCACATTAAGTTGCCATGGTGACTGTGCCCTGCTGAACCGCTTGCCCCCTTCGTTGCTGCTCACAGCTATGTTTTAATGAAGTTTTAATGAACTTTTAAGTTTTGTTTGCATACATGACTGAAAAAGTATCGTTGCTTATTAGAATGCAGGCAAGCACAAACACAAACCCTGCCACTTTTGATCAAATTAAAGCTGTCATCGCGTTAGATGCCATTCATCTTTCATCTTCAATTAGTCATCCATCATCCTTAATCTCTGTCTCGTGTCTCCTTTTCTGCCACCAACTCCGAAGGATAATTTCTCACAAATCCCGGTGGCAGAAATACCTGTTCTGAATGTTTACTGAACTCAGTGTAGCAGCAGAAGGAGGATCATAACAAAAACTATATGTAGTGTAACAAAACAAGGGCATATAAGGTAAAACATATTAGTGTTTACCAGTGTTTAAAAATGTTCTGGCCCTTTTGAGGCTCAGTGGTGTGATGATTATGTGGAGGGAGGATTTATTTAAAGACCACTTGAAGAAGTCAAATTGAACCTGGCAAAAAGAGTCGATGAAATCAACAAGAAAAATGATTGAAAATGCAACAGTAGTCCAGCTGGTGGAGAACATGAAGGAGGAAGAGTGTAGATTGACAAAATTTCACTTAATCAGCAAAGATTTCAACACTTTTAGGAACATATATAATATGCACAAACCTTAAAATAAATTCACATTTTCTTTCATGCCAGTAATTATTCATGTTTTCTTCAAGTTGATGCAGATCAGTTTCTGTATTTTTTTTCTCTGTTTTCTTCACCTTCATTGACCATTACCATTCTCAGTGCCTTCCCCCTCTCAGCCTCTGGATGTGGAAAGATCTGCTCTAAATTTCCCATGAATTTTCTGCTCTAATCCAGCTCGAGAGAGTTTTTCCTCAGTACTTTTCACACAGATTTAAAGCTAACTTGGGTAAAACTTTTTTTTTTTCTTTTTCATGCCTAGCCTCATCTTTCATGTCTGTCTTTCTCACAGAAGTCGCAGCTCCTTCTTCCACCTGCTCTGTCTCAGGACTCTTTCTATCTTCTATCGCTGACGCTTGATAATGCTAAACTCAGCGTGTGTCTATGTGTACTCAGCTTGGGCCATATTTCAAGTTAAGTGCATGAACTGATGACCCTCACAAACATGAAACATTCAAACTCTATTTCGTTTTTGCTTAACGATTTTTAGACAACATCACATGTTATCACACTATAAAGCCCCTTTGTGGTGATATTAAGGTTGACCACATCACTGAACTTTTGTCTGAACTGCTTTTTTTTTCTTCTTCTTGCTTTTGTTGATGTTTAAAAGGTTTTCGTCTCTTTATCTTTTCAACAAGTAAATCAGATGAACTATGTTAAAATGAATTTTTACTGAAGTTCATTGTACCTTTTCTCATTTGTTGTTATCAGAAAGTCTGAGCGGTTTAGTTCTGTATTTGTTATTTGGAGTGATCGAGTCATTCGGAAGGTATTTCTTTTTAATTTCACCTTGTGGCAGGGTGCCACGATGTAAACTATAGAATGTAATTTAGAAACTACAGACACTGCCAGCCTTCCTGGCAATGATTGGGTTTGGTTATAGTGATTATGATCATCTGAAAATTCCATGGTAATAACGAGCTGTTGATGCACACAGTTTAATTTCTGTTTAACTATGCGTCAGTCTTGGTGCAGTATGGATAACCTTAAGTGACTCAAAAGCACCCTGCAATAGATTGCTGACCTGTTCTGGGTGTACAGTAACACACCCCTCACCTTATGAAACTGGAATAGTCTCCAGCCCCCAAGCAAAAACTGAAATGGATAAGTGGTTTAGAAAATAGATGGATGTATGGATGGATGATTCAGTTTTCGGCTTAAGATGTGTAGCTCTCAGGCTAAGAGTAATGGGTTATCTCTTTCTTTCTTTTTCTTTTTACACACTTTACCTCTGTAGTCGAGGGTTGTTGCCTGCATGACAGCTATTCTAAGTCAGATGGATGATCGACACTATTCTACATACATCGAAACCTTCAGTGGAACTACTGATCTAGTGGTAAGTGCCTCACACACATATCCGCAGATGGCAGAAAACTGGATTTTGTAAAAACTGGAGTGTTTATTGAGCCTTCTGACAAATAATAAAAAAAAGAAATTAAGTAACTGTTTGGACATATAAGTTTTAATTTGTATCATTTTTGCTATATCTGTCATTTTTGTGCAGCAAAATGTCTCATTTTCCTATCAAAGTATAAATGAAGGGTGGCTCAAGACTTTGCATATTGCTGTGTAGTACAGTTCTATATTCTCATTTATCTCTTGTTCTTCTTGTCTTCTTCTACTGCAGGACTTCCTAATGGAGTCCTTCCTCCTTTTCAAGGACTTGATTGGGAAACATGTGTATCCGTCTGACTGGATGGCCATGATCATGGTACAGAACAGGTAACATATTGCAGATATGTACACACACATGCACAGAACCAGTTTGAAAGTCTTCTCTTACATGGTTCTACATGTGTTTGCCCATGAGCTACAGCTTATGCATTTAAAAAGTCGACATCAACAGTCGACTGGTTCATCCACATGAACCCACACAGGGATAAGTTAGCGATAGGAAAGCTGGGATCAAGGCTGCAATGATGAAAACGGCTGATGTGGCAAATATGACTGTGTGTGAGCCGATGGAGTGAAAGCTATCAGTGTTTTTTGTGATGTAAGCTAAAGGGAGGCTAAAGCTGTGTCAGACGAAAAGGCAAATAGGAAAAATTGAAAATGAGGTACAGGAAAAGGCAGTTTGATAAGGAGTCTGCAGACCGGGGTTAGAATGAAGATGTGCAGATATAGAAAGAAAAGCCTACTTAAAAGAAAATGAAAGAAGGAGGGGGAATGAGAAGGAATGGCATTTGGCTCTGTATAATGGTGATAGATAGACAGTGTTGAAGCAGAGGGAGCCTGAGAGTAGTTTTGCTACTTAACTTTAGAAATCCATAAGGCCATATCGCGCCAATACACCTGCACACTTTGTTAACTTGCGATCATGATCTATCACTGTGACAGAAGATTTGAATTGAATGCGATATTGCATTTTTTTGTCTGGAATAACAGTTTAAAGCTGTGGCTTTAAGCTCTAGAGCTAAATTCTTTGATAAACAAAAAATAAGCTGCATTGTGGTTTTTTAAAGAATCCCATCCTTTTATTCGTTTTTTACTCGTATTCTCCTTTTTTTAACATTCAGTTTGATCAAACACAGCCACAGCAAAGTTTACTTCATTGACATGTCTTTTTGATTTATTTTTTTATATCTGTTCATTAGGGTGTTCCTAAGAGCCATCAATACATATGCTGACACTATGAAAGAAAAGTTCCTTAATAACGATGACTTTGAAGTCCAGGTAACTGTATTTTTATGTGCAATATTTCCGAGCTTTGTCTCATATTGATGCCATCCTTCTTATTGTGTCTGAATCCCCTTAAATGCTATCTTTCTCTGCATCCCCTCCCTTCCTCACTCTTCCTCACTGTCTAGTTGTGGAATAACTACTTCCACTTGGCAGTTGCGTTTATTACCCAGGAGTCCCTGCAGCTTCAACATTTCTCACCAACCAAGAGGAACAAGATTCTGGCCAAGTGAGAGAAGAGCTATTTAATTTCCCAATTTACCACACCTACTCTCCCCACTGATTTGTGGTCTATTTAGGATTCTTTGTTTGCTGTCTAAACTCCACTACTTATTAAAAGTGTGTGTTACCTGTAGATAGGCATTTAATTTAGATCAAGTTGAGTAAGAGTAGGTGAGCATTATCTTTTCCACTCAGTAATAACAGTATTGATTAGGACACTGCTTCCAAACTAACATTCTAATGTCTTCTTTTTTCTCTTTCTGTGTATTTTTCCTTCCTTATTGTCCCACACTCTGAATTCCAGATATGGAGATATGAGAAGGCTTATTGGCTTTGCAATCCGTGACATCTGGTATAAACTAGGTAAGAACTATACTGTAATGTGTAGTTTTTCTTCTTCATAAACTGTGGATAGAAAGGTTCATGAGTCAGCAGCGTTTCACACTGACAGACACCAATCTGAATATATCAGTGCACTAAAAATATCACAGTTTTCTGTGGTGTGTACAGAAGAGTAGGGTTATATCCTGCACAGAGCTAAAGCTCTTACTGTAGAAGAAAAATACTTCTTGTATTTGCCAGACAGAGACCTGTAGTGTTACCTGAGGGTGAGTGAAAAATGCTGTGTCTGCATATACGAGCAATTACGTGTGTTTATTTCTATGTGTGTGTTTTTTCAGGCAGTCATAAAATCTGTTTCATCCCCGGCATGGTGGGTCCCATCCTGGAGATGACTTTGATCCCTGAGGAAGAGCTGAGAAGGGCCACTATTCCCATCTTCTTTGACATGATCACCTGTGAACATGCACGTTTTGGAAACTTCAGCAAGGTACACACATATAGGAACACAAGCAATTAGTATACATACTAAACTTAAGACAGTCGAGCCATTTAAAAAGTAATCGTGATACAAAAAATACTTAAATAAATCTTATATATTGCAGACTTTGATGCATTTGTATCTATGAATACATGCTAAAATTAAAAGAAGAGACAAGGAAAACAAATGAAATAGAAAAACTATAACTGTGGCACATACACATTGTGCTCCCGCATTGATTTCCTGTAATGCAGCAGATAAAAGTAAAAGAGACACCTTAATTATGCTTGCATGCATAATTGATTTCCACTTCTGTTGCTCCCGTCTTTTGCTTCTTAATCTACCTTTTGTCCCACTCTTTGCTTTCCCATTTTCAGTGCTGTTCTTTATGCTATTAATCAAGCTCTGAGTGATAAATGTCCTTTTGTTCTGATACCGAAAATATTTTGCCCTGTTACTTGGACTGTATGCACATAGCACTATTGTGAGGTGTTACCCAAGCGAACACTTATTCTTTGTTTTAAATACAAAAGGACAAACAAAGATCACTCATTAGGTAGGCAGGGAGAGGGAATCTGATGACTCAGTAGATAGTGATGCAAAGTTGTTTGATGTTTACCCTGAAAGAGAAAGCCTGAAAAACAATTGATAAAAAGAATAAAAGATGTGATATGAGCATACGATGACGCTCCAGAGCTTTGTAATTTGTTATCTGTCTGCCTTCTAAGGATGTTGGTATATTAAGAATAGAATACAATAGAATATAATAGTTACTTTAAAAAAATAATAATAAAATCTTCGGCAGTTTGAGAATGAGATCATTCTGAAGTTGGACCATGAGGTGGAGGGTGGTGGAGGAGATGAACGCTACATGCAGCTACTGGAGAGCATGTAAGTATTGTAGTTTTTTTCACTATACACAATCGATTTCCTGCTAACTCTCATGAGCAGCATTTCAGACTTGGCTCTGGTCTTCTGCCAGTACATTAATAGACAAACTGAATAACCCTGAATAACAAGGTAAAACCCTCTCAGAGGTCTCTGATGATTAACTTGTGGAAGCATGTCTGCCAGATTGCTGGACTGTGCTGCTGAGAAACCCACGCTGAGGCCACAGGTGCAGCACTTTGTCTCCTTGGTGAAGGGGCTCCTCATTCGTCTCCTTGACTACCGCACCGTGATGAGCGATGACAGCCGCAACAACCGCATGAGCTGCACAGTCAATCTTCTGGTAAGAACCACCTTCTTTGAAATCAGCTGGCAAAGTTGCCAGCGCTTGAAAGTCTTGTTAGCATCATCATCATTAGCTTTCTAGTGTCTAAGTGTGATATGTTTGTGTCATCATGGATTAGCATTTATTGCTACTTACCTTGTGATTCTTGCAATATACAGTGCCTTGTTGGTGTAGTGTCTCATAGCAAAGAGTTGCTGATCTTAGATGTACGCACATCAACACCAATAAATCCATTAGTAATTGAAAAGACAATATAATGTGAAACTTTGTTTTATATAGAATCCAAACCAGCCAAGAGTTTATTATGAAACACAGATTTTATTTCTTGTCGTATGTGCCAAGGCCTTTTTTCTTTTCCCCCATTTAATTTGGGTGCTGATTGATCTAAAGGCAAAGATTCATCTCCTTGTCTGGTCTCCTACATTTTGCAGTGGGTTGCATCAGCTCCTGTCTGTTCCACATCTTTTCTCTTATGTGATCTCCTAATCAGATTCTCCCCCACAGTATTCTTAGGTTTAGTAATGGATGCCATCTACCCACCATATGATCTTTTCCACGCCAGATTAAATCGTATGATACCTCAGCAAAACTCTTTTCCTTTCATTTCCAAGATGCAAACATTTAAAAAATCATAATTCGACAGATGGATGCATCTGTGTTTGAATAATAATGTAGAATAACTCTTTATCCCCCACCCCCAAGGTGGAGGCTGCTGGTACATGGCAGGAGTGTTTAGTTTGTAGCCTGTGGCAGTTGCCCATTAGCTATTCTGTTTCATTCATTTGGCCAACTGAAAAAAATCCCCTCTGCCCACAAGCAGGCACTAGTGCACTCCCCTAACCGTACCCCCCAGGCTAACTTTACTAAGGAATTATACACACAGGCACAGTCACACGCATATTTATTCTGCTCTTTCATGTAGATGAACTATCAAAACAAAACAAACTTATTTGAACATAAGAAGTACTCTCAAAAGGTTTGCAGTACATCATTTTGGTTTCATTTTTCTTTTTCGTTGTTACAGATATTAACTCAGTACACATACTGTACACTATATCTACAATATACTAAGCATACATATGTGTAGATTTTTTTTAAACAACTCTCAGTTGCTGTATTGTTCTCTATAAAAGATAGAAAGTGATGCTGTAGTTCTACTGAAAGTTGTGTTGCTATAGATTTAAAAGACAGGTGGACTGCTGCAAATCTTTACTTGTCTTCTTGATGGGCACCCTATATAAACATGTTAGCTCCCTAAATTTAAAATTCATTGTCCAATAAATAATAAATCTTACCCTTGACAATATAAAATGGTTCGATGGTATACTGTGGAAAAATTAACTATAATTTGTCACATTTGTGATTATGTGTCTGTTGGTGCTGTTGTGTGTATTGGCCTGTGCTAGTGATGGGAGGTGAGGTTACATCAGTTCGTTCCACTCCTCTGTTCACTGTAGATATCATTAAACTTAATTAAACTGGGAGTTTGTGCAGTTTATCTCGCACACTTGAAAACACACACGCTCCCACATTAAAGCACAAGCAATCAGTATTATAGTATAGTACTGTAGTATAGTATAAAATAGGATAGTGTAATGTGGTATAGTGTTGTGTTGTAGTGTAGTGTACAGTATAGTATACATATTATTGGATAGTATAGTGTGATACAGCATGTTATGGTGTATAATATAGTATAATATAAACGTGGAATTAATAGCATAGTTTCAAAACCTCTATCAGTTATATATGCATATGCATGCGAACACAGGCATACATACACACAGAAACTACACTAACCAACCCCTCCTTCTGTCTTTGCAGAACTTTTACAAGGACATCAATCGTGAAGCGATGTATATCAGGTATTTACTTGCTGGATTTAACTTAAATGGTGCATATCTGTGTTGTACGCATGTCTGTGCATGTCTGTGCATGTCTGTGTGTGTGTGTGTGTGTGTCTCTATAATCTGACAAGGGATTATATGAGTTCCACTGAATTAATGTCAAAATCCACAGGATCAGCTCGGCCTGACTGGAGGGAGAGAGAGACATGATGAGTGTGAGGGAGGGAGAGGTGGAGAGACAGGGAGAGACAGAACCATTTGAAAGAGAGCGAGAGAATGAGCGGGACAGACAGGAAAGAGAGGAGGAGAGGAAGTACAGATCTAGTCAGGTCCCGCAGTGCACTTCTGAGTATGGCTTTTAGACAAATTAGTTATCTGTATGTGTGAATGTGAGTGAAAGTCAGTGGTTGATCAACTGCCTTGTCAGCTCTGTGGATAATACAGTAACATTTAGCTGGCTGGTTTATTGGTGTCAGCCAACAAATATATTTTAATGCAAATAGACAATTTATGTCTGTGTTATATAATTAGTCACAATGTAATGGTGCGCTTACATAACAGTGGATAATGAAACCCAAAACTAATTAAAATTCCCTTTGTGCTGCTGCGTACAACCCAAATCAGCCACAATGATGAAGCACATGATCAAGCTTCAGATTTAAACTCTGTCATCATTTCAGAATCCTATGAAAGAAAATATGAAATTAAACTGCACTGGACTCACCTCGCTGTTTTGGTTCGCATCCCTGGTGCATATGATAATGTCTTTTTCTCTAAACGCAGTACGTTGAAAACTGAATCTGCTCCCTTCGCCAAGTTTCATTCTGCTATACATACACGTAGTGCTATTCGCTATATGTGCTACATACTAGTCACTGAAGCTTGTAGCTTTCTGTAATTTCTTTTTCTTTGTGTAGCTGTCTCATAAGAATGTGAGACACCTAGACAATTCTACCACATAGGAGCTGTGAGCAATGCATCCATTCCCTTTGTAATAGAATAGAAATGTTGATGTCCTATTGATATTTTACAGGGTTTTTGTTTTGTTTTTTTACAGCATGAAGATACTGCTAAACACTCATAACCTTTATTATGGAAATAGGACACTTCTTATATTGTTCTATTCAAGGTGCAAACAACAAGATGAAACTTACTTATTTGTATCAAACAAAACCGAGTATAGAAGAATAAAAAAGATGCCTCCTGCTAAATTTGGATCATCAAAACCCTTTCAGTTTTGAAACGTGCAGGTAAAATGAAGCTAGAGAAAGTGAAAAACAGGATGCCAGACAACAAATGAGATGAATACACGACTCTAAAATAATAGTCAAACAGATTGAGTAATTAATGTAAGTTGCAAATGACTTGGGAGTGAAACTTTTCAGTTTTTTTGTTCCCTTTTCTGTTTGATTTCACATCCAATGACTGGACTGTCATAAACAACTTACAGCCAGATACATTTCCAACCAGAAAATTGTTATATCTGAAAGTGTGAGAAAGGAAATAGCAGGTGTGACATAAAAAAAGAATAAAAAACAAGGAAAGTGAGACTGTCAACATTTAGGCAGACAAAATAAGCGGTTGTCCTGTGAGCCAACACCTTACTTTGCAAGCAGATATGGGACTGTTCATTTAAAAGCATCCAGAAAACATTTCTTTTCCTACTTTGTCATCAGTGCTTTAGCAACAAAGTCCAGCCTCTGGCCATGTGGAGAAAGTTTGTCTTGACAGATGCAAGATATAGATACAACAAAACAGATCAAAACTAAAAGCAGTAGCAGTAAAAGCCAGTCCTCCAGGTGACAAGAAGTAATCCCATTTTTCCCCTTGTCGGGCCTATAAAACATTATAGGCCTACAAGCATCTGTCAGACCATTATAAGACATATGCTAAATTGTGCTCTTTTGTGTGTGTGTGTGTGTGTGTGTGTGTGTGTGTGTGTGTGTGTGTGTGTGTGTGTGTGTGTGTGTGTGTGTGTGTGTGTGTGTGTG